>NC_034594.1:154244852-154248219 GCF_900095145.1 Mus pahari | reverse complement strand
ACAGTCTCATGTAGTGGGGTCATCTTTAAGCAAGAGGAGAGTACTGGTCCTTACCAGAGAGAGATAGGTAGCTTCCACAGGCTCAAAATAATCTAGGGATACAGGATCTTTAGGTAAATCCACTGAAACACTCATGTGCCATCTATCAGAGGCTGTGAGGTCCAAGTTCAGATGCCAGGAAAGGAAGCGGATCCTAGGAGAATAGGAGGCTGAGGAGACTGTGAGGGGCACTGCCAGCTAACACATTTTTATCCGGCGAATGGACTACTAGGCAGGCAGGCAGGCACAGCTACACACACCCGTACATGCTGACTCATGCAGACTGTGCACAGTCAAACACACAGGCCAGCACACAGGCCACGCAGATGTACACAGACAGGCCTACAGACAAACAATACAGGCAGGCTGGCATTTATACGGAAAGTGTCATCCACTGTTTATTTTAGGGTTCCCCAGGCATCCACTGTTGACGATTTTGTGCTGAGTCATCGTCCACTCCCCCATGTCCAGTGTCAGCTACATTTAAGCCGACTCATACCTGACACCCACATCAGCACCATGTTGTCTAAACATAAACTGGCCCTTACAGTTTCCAATAGAGGCCTATTCTTTCTCCACCATGTCCCTGGTCTTGGCATAGTTCTTCCTACTTTTTTATTTTTTTAAAAAAACCTCTGTAAGTTAAAAAAAATAACTGCATCGAGTTCTGGGAAGTTGGCCTGTGTTCTGTGGAGTTAGCCAGTATCCTCTCAGAGCTTTGGAAACCAACTGCTTCCTGGTACCAGTGACCTTCATGACCTTGAACACCTTGAAGCACACTGTCCTACAGGGGCTTGTACTCACCCATGGTGATGATGTCACTGATCTACACAGTCCTGAACAGGTCCACAGACACACTCTGTGGCACTTCTCAAAGCAACTGTACTTATGGATGTCCCAGAGATGGTACCCATGGATGACAACAGTCCTCAGCATCTTTACCTTTCTCTCCACACCAGACAAGGATGTGCCCTCGGATGGAGTCCTTGCCAGTAAAGATTGTTTCTTGTCTGTGTAGGTGCCCTCGATGGCTGCTGTGGGCATCTTGAAGCTGGATGTACTTGTAGCAGAGGGAGCCACTCCTTGACAGCTCCTCCCAACAGAACCCGTTTCTTTTTTCAAAAGGTACTTTTGGTTAGCATGCTCTGAATTTCTGCCATCCTTCCTGGCATGGTGAAAAAGACAGACATGTCTACTGTAAGATGTAGCCTCTGTTGCCCTGATGATTATTAAATCCCTAAGTCTGTACCTAGCCCCAGTTTCCCTTTTCTTCCAGATGCAAGAAATAAGAGTCTTTTCATGCACTCCCAAGGAGGTCTTTTGGCTTGGATACCAAGTTCTTAATTGCTGACTATTTTTTCAATACTTCATTACTTTTCACAGTGTTAGATATCTCCAAGTGCAAGAGGCTTGCATTGTTTCCTCCACAATCTCAAACATCTCATTTATCACACCTTCTAGTACATTCCCTTCCATGTGAACACTATTCCAGTTCACCATTGACCATAATTTAAGGATCTTGCTACCTTGTGCTACAGACTGCCAGAGATTTGCTTCCTGCCATCGATGGTCCTCCCGACTAGTTGGGCCATAGATGAGCTAAATTCAAGTCCCACCCTAGCCTCAGCATTCTTGGAGCCCCATTGGTACCCAGAATTTTGTGTTCACTGAGAAGCAAATGCTGATTTCATGCAGAAGTCTGCTAGGAAATGCTCTCTGGATCAATACCAGTGAACAGGCAGGGAAGGAGACAGAACTTCATCGAAGTTGGTTAGACCACAGTGCCATTTGGGTGATACTCAGTGGAAGTCTCTGAGTGGGGGTGACTATTGTGCCCATAGTGACTCATGGTTGAGTATGGGTTCTCCCAGAAGCTGAAGTGATCTTACATGAGATGATGGGCCTCATCTAACTCATTGGTTCTCAACCTGTGGGTCGAGACCCCTTGTGGGTCAAACCACCCTTTCATAGGGGGTCACCTAAGACCATGAGGAAACATAGAGATTTGCATTACAATTCACAACAGTGGCAAAGTTATAGTTATGAAGTAGCAATGAAAGTAATTTTATGATTGAGGGATGACTTCAACATGAGGAATTGTATCAAAGGTTCACAGCATTGTGAAGGTTGAGAACCACTGGTAGGGCAATTTCCCCCAAAGGACCAACAACTTAAAGCTGTCCACTCTTAAGCTGGAGGAATAGTCTTCAGCCCTGAAGGAGCAACTCCACAGAATCAGAGCTAGCCTGTCTATCAGATAGATAAATAGACAGACATACATATATCCTCCTACTTCCTGCTCAGTGAGGTACGGCGTGGTACTTCTGTCCACAGCACTTAACATCTTCTAACACAGAATATAATTAACTGTGCGTCATATTTATTGTTCAGTATCATAATCCCCTGTTAAAATGTAAAGCCAGGGCCTGGAGAGATGACTCAACAGTCATGAGTACTCACTGGTCTTGCAAAGGATCCAGTGTTAATTCACAGCACCTGCAGAATGGCTTACAACCTTCCGTAATTCCAGTCCCCGGGGAATCTGATGTCCATCTCTGGCCTCCATGTGTACTGCATGCATGTGGTAAACATGCACACATGTGGCAAGCATGCATACATGCAAGCATATATTACACATTAAAGAAAAATAAGTCTTTAAAAAATGTAAAATCAGGGAGACAGAAATTTCTATTTTTTTTTCTTTTTTCTAACAGATGCATCTTAAGCATCCAGAAAAGGTCCTTGCACACAACAGGGGTGGAAAAGAATCAATGATCAAATCAATAAATAGTTAACTCTTGGGATGCCTGTGAAGAGTAAACTTCTCTGATGACTAAGTATTTAAACAGAGCTGACATGATAACTGCTGTGAGATCTGGCCATGCCGTGGGTCCCACAGACTCAGCCTCCTCCAATGCAACAGTAGGGTCACAAGCCCTCTAGGAGAGGTGCAGGGAGAGCAAGAAGCAGAAACAGTTGCAGAGGACATGGAGAGACCAGAGCCCTCAGACACTGCTCCTACACTGGGAACTGGAGAGACGACTAAGAGGGCAAAAGCACCGGCTGCCCCCAGAGACCCGGGATGAGTTCCCAGCACCTACAGTGCCTTTGTAACCTTAATCCCAGGGCCAGGGGTCCCATGTCCTCTTCTGACTCTGCCAGCACAAGACACACCTATGGTACATCGGCATACTTGCACACAAAACACTCTTACATATAAAATAAAATAAATTGGTTTTAAAAGAGAAAACATGAGTTCGAGGCCAGCCTGGTCTACAGAGTGAGTTCCAGGACAGCCAGGGCTACACAGAGAAACCCTGTCTCGAAA
>NC_034594.1:154225305-154244844 GCF_900095145.1 Mus pahari | reverse complement strand
AAAAAAAAAAAAAAAAAAAAAAAAAAAAAAAAAAAGAGAAAACAGTTTGGCATTTCTTCAGAAAATTAAACCAGGAGTTACCAGACACCGCACACAGTGAACAAGCCTTTAAAATATACTTAGTGAAAGAAGCTGGATGTGACGGTCACCTACTGTATAATTCCATTTATGTGACATATGCCAAACAGGTAACTATATGAACAGAAAGTGTTTAAGTGTGTGGGGAGGGCGTGGGGAGGTTCAGAGGTGGAATACCTGTGCCCAAGGCCCTGGCTTTGGTCTCCAGGTCCACACATCCACACACACACCAAAAAGAAAAAAGGGAAAAGAGAATGGATGGTCCCGGGGGGGGTGGGGAGTGACTCCTCATGTGTACAGGTTTCTTTCTGCGGTAATGGAAATGTTCTAAAATGCTAGAATAATTTTAATACATCTGTGAAATACTAAAAGCCACACTGAATTTTACTCTTTAATCCCATCCATGCCTGCTGCCAGGCAAGCGTGAGGATTGGAGTTCCGGTTCTTAGCACCTACGTAAATCTCGGGCCGAAGTGGGACCTGTGATCCCAGGAGTCCGAAGCTATCCCTGGAGCAGGCTAGTCAGTAACAGTAGCTCGCACCTCTGCAGTCGTATCTCTTGGGAGCTGGAAGTAGGAGAATCAGGAGTTCAAGGCCAGTGTTAACCACATAGCAAGTTCTGGGCCATCCCGAGTTACATGAGACCCCTGACTCACAAAGAAGGATCACCATCACCCAGTGTGTAGTAAAACACAGACAGACTGACTCTCGAGGTAATTCGGGGTCAGTAGGCCAGGGTGGGCCTGGGCGTCTTAGGTCTTAGGCTCCTCAGGAGGTTCTGATGATGAGCCAGATTTGGGGACCTTTGTTCCAGATCAGCCTCCTACCCAGGGCAACAGCCTCTGGGCCAAGAGGTTGACTCAACCTTTCCAAGAAGCTTTCCCAGGCTCACCTCATCCCTGGAGGAAGGCGCTCCACCCAAGTGCCTCTGCTTGTTCATCAGCTGCTCTGCCTATGTTCCTGTCAGGAATTGTCAGCCTCTATTTACACGCCCTCTCCCCCACCCCCGACACAGAGAGGAGATGATGAAAGCTCTTCAAAGAAGGGTACCTACTGCCTTGTGAGTAACGTTTTGCTCCCAACTGAGCTTCATACTCAGAACCCTACAGGTCTGGTGACTGGATAATGAACGTCACCAGAACCGTAATTCACTCACTACCAAGGCGTGGCATGATATTGCCAGAACAGTATTTGGTACAAAGATTTTGACATGGGCAACATTTATTTGGATTTTAATTTTAAAATATGTTATACGTTATAGGTGTTTTTGCCTTCATGTATGTCTGTGCACCATGTGCGTACCTGGTGTCGAAGGAGACCAGCAAAGAGTGTCAAATCCTCTGGAACTGGAGTTTAGCCACCGTGTGGGTGCTGGGAATAAACCCAAGCCCTCCAGAGGAGCAGAGCTCTTAACCACTCAGCCGTCTCTCCAGCCCCTTTCTTTTGATTTTAAATTTGCTATTAATATTATTATGAGGACTAATTTTTCCAAGAAGTATTGAACTCCTGGACTCACAATCCTTCCACCTTAGTGTCACAAGCAGCTGGGACCAGGCACACCCTCACACTACACCTGGCTGGTCCAGCTGATCTTCAGAAAAAAAAAAATTCAAATTTGATAGATGCATGAGCTCTGAAGACCAGCCTGCCCTTTGGAAAGGTTGGTCAAACTGTTCTCACAAAAGCATCTTTTAGGAAAGTTTCATTTCCTGGAAAGTGTCCATGAATTCTCTGGAATAGGAACAAGCTTTGAAGCTCTGTTGTATGTATGCATGAGGGAAAGAGTGAAGTCCAGTCCAACTGTTTCTAAACCCTGGGTTCATCCAGGCATCAAGCTGACGGCAAAGGAGTGCAGCTTGCTCCGTCCTACAGTGCCTGTGCTGTTGGTTGTTTCAATACGGTCCATGGGCAGCCAGTGCCTGCAGCCTCAGACATGCCTGCCTGTGACACAGTATCTGACCTTGCACATTTGTGACTTGCCCAGTGAGTCTAAGGGCACATAACAAGACTATCCCTGGTAGCCATTCACACGCTGAGACAGCCAAGAATAACTTTTCTACATTCTTCTTTTTTCTTTTTTTAATTTAATCTTTTTTTTTTTTTTACAGTCCAGTCTTTATCACCCTCCGGGTCTGCCCTCTGACTGTTCCACATCCCATACCCTCTTCTCCTCACACTCTCACCCCCCACACACACACTACCACCCCCTCCCCCATCTACAAGAGAACGTCCCCACTCCCTGAGGCCTCAAGTCTCTTGGGGGTTAGGTGCTTCTTCTCTCACTGAGGCCAAACCAGGCAGTCCTCTGCTGGATGTGTGTTGGGGGCCTCATATCAGCTAATGTATGCTGCCTGGTTGGTGGCTCAGTGTCTGAGCAATCTTGGGGGTCCGGGTTAGTTGAGACTGCTGGTCTTCCTATAGGGTCACCCTTCTCAGCTTCTTCCAGCTTTTCCCTAATTCAACCACAGGGGTCCCCAGCCTCTGTCCATCGGTTGGCTGTAAGTATCTGCATCTGACTCTTTCAGCTGTGTGTTGGGCCTTTTGGAGGTCAGTCATGCTAGGCTCCTATATGTAACTGTCCCCATACCACATGTTTGTGTCCCTCACGTCAGCCGGATCCCCAAAGCTTCCAAAGCTGTTTCTATGCCACTTGGCATGGATAAAGTGATGAAGGGGGAATTCGGAGTGGAAAAGAGGTTTCAGCTAGTAAAAATATTTTACTTTTGAAATTTTACAGAGGCCTGTAACCATGAAAGCACACAATAAGCTCACACACACACACACACCACAGAGCCGTGGAGCAAGACCCTCCGCAGTAAACACACATCTGCCTCCAACACGCATTACTGAGCATCTACTATGTGCCAGTTCCAGGGATGCAGAAGTCAGCAACACCACTGAAGCCCATGAACTCTTATCCTCGTCTTAGCAGGGACAAATAAATAAATAAATAAATAAACCATCCCCAGAGGGGCTGGAACGGTGGCTTGGTCAGCAACACAGTCACTGAGGAAGACAGAGGCCCTAAGTCCAGATCTCTCAGGACCCATGTCAAAAGCCAGGCCTGGTGGCCTAGGATCCCAGCTCTGCAGAGGCAGAGAGGAAGATCCCAGGCTGCCTGGCAGGCCAGTCTAGCCAAACTGGCAAGTTCCAGGTTTGAGAGACCTTGCTTGCTTTCGTGAGTTCTCCAGAGTGTGGGTGAGAGAGGGGTGGAAGGTAGGAGAATGGGGGAGGGGAAGAGAGACAGAGAGACTATTTTCTTTTTAAAAGTGTACATACCAACTGTTCCTACTTTATGTATGGGTGGGCATTAAGTGAGATAGGGCACACTTGCGTAGCATGCACCAGGCACTGAGTTCTATCCTCTACCCTCGACCCCTGTCTGCAGTAAGGGGCTTAGCACTGTGCCTGCCAGCCTAGGGTCCCTCCTCCAAGGCTGAGTGAGCTACTTCCTGCACCTTGCCTTTGTGACTCCACTCATTGTCTGATGGCCTCCCTGGTCTGCTTCTCACCTTTATTTTACAGCTCCTGCCCCTCCCTCCTCACCTGACTGGATTAAGTGTACTTTCTTTTCTTTATTTTAAAGAGCAACCCAATTAAGAATATCTTTGTGTCCCCCTCCCCCACACTTGTCAGTCACTCACTCAGACTCTTTCTTCAGGCAGGTCTGTAACTACCTAGTCTGAGCTGGTTTTACAAACTCAAGGTGCCCTTCTGGCGGCCATAGCCTTTGGGCACTAGGATGACAGACTCACTCTTATTACTTATTTATTATTTGTCTATTTACTTTTGAGATAGTGCCTCATGTAGCCCAGGCTGGCCTCAGACACCTCAGGCAGCAGGAGCTGGCTTTGTATTCCTGATCTTCTCAAGTGTTGGGATGACCAGTTTGTGCCCCCATCCCGCCTCTGTTTTATTTTAGACAAGGTCTCATATGTCCCGGGATGGCTTTAACCCCACTGTCACTGAAGATGTCCATGGATTTCTGATCTTCTTGTTTACACTTCCTAAGTGTGCACTTTTGGGATGTTGGGGACTGAACAGGGCAGACACTCTACCAACTAAGCTACATCTGCAGCTGGTCACAGCAAGACCAACCCCCCCCCCCCAGGCTTGCTCCAGTAGTAATGGAGCTTCTCTTCCTCACCTCTCCTCAGTCATTGCTTTTGTCCCCTCGAGTCTGTGTTCCTCTGCTTTTGCCGCCCACATTTCCACCTTCTTCTTAGATGCCTGTGTGAGTTCCTCCTGAGTTCCCCCCATTCCTATGAGAGTGCTCTGCCGCCTGGTCTAGTCTGGTCTAGCTTCTGCCATGTTCTCCTTATCTTATTCTTGCCTCTCCACATGATTCTCCTGAACACTCAGTGTCTCTCCTTTAATTCCCAGAGCTGAAGAGCAGTCTCTCAGAGCCTCACGCCCTGGCTGCTCCTCTGGACTGGAGACCCATGAATACCTGTTCAGCTCTTTTCCATTTACATCCCTAAAGGCCTCTCTGCTCCACAGGCTCAAATAAGCTCCTTGTCATCTTCCTTCAGAAACCGGTTCTCCTTTGAGTGTCTCCCTCATCACTTCCTATCCATGCCTCATCTGGCCAGTCACTGAGCCCAGCTGCTGCCTGCCAGCTAGCCCGGTTCCGGTTCTTTTTCTTTCCATCCATAAGGTCTCTACACTCTCCTCACAGGCCTTCCTCCCTCCCTCCTGGCTGCCCTGCCAGAAGCCTTCCCTTCCTGCAGGCCACACCCGAGTGCTCCAGACCGCCTGATCTAGCTTTTCTCACCTACACTACTTCCCCCGACTCAGCCGCACTTCGAGGCTTTCCCCACTGGAAGTAGTCTTTCTGGCTTTTGTGTTCCACTCATTTCCTACAACAGCACACGCCACACTCACCACCATCCTAACACTGCCTGTGCCGGCTCCTCCTCCAGTCTACGTGCTCCGGGAGAGGACTCAGGCCCTCCGTCACTTTATCTTTAAGGCTTCTGCATTTGAACGTGTTGGATGTGTACGCACCGGACTGATTCTGGCATGCTGGCTCCACTGCCCATCATCCTGGCCTCTCTGTGACTACTCTTTAAAGTTCTTCCATGGTCAGCAAAGACACTGAGAGGAGCTGGGAGCTTAGGGAAGAGCCTGATAATCAAGTCTACCCTCTCCCTCCCCCCATCTGCTCAGTATCTTTGAATCACTTCCTACCTTCATCTGTCAGAAAAGTATTTGTCTGAATGCTACCCCCTGATTAAAGTTTTACAATGGGGCAATACAACGTTGAGAAGGGGCACTTCTTTTTGTTGTTGTTTTGGTTTTGTTTTGAGACAGGGTTTCTCTGTGTAGCCCTGGCTATCCTGGAACTCACTCTGTAGACCAGGCTGGCCTCGAACTCAGAAATCCACCTGCCTCTGCCTCCCAGGTGCTGGGATTAAAGACGTGCGCCACCACGCCCGGCCTCTTTTCCTCTTCTTTTATGGCAAGGAGTGATACAGCCAAGAAGACCCCTAACAGGCGCCAACACCCTGATATTGTACTTCTCAGCCTTCAAAACCATGAGAAATACATTTCTTGCCTTTACCATTGCCCAGTCTGGGTGTACTCTGCGGCAGCAGCAGCAAATGCACCGAGACTGGAGGGATCTCACCTTGGAGCCGAGGTTAGTCCTACCGTTGAGCCCCTAGATCCTTTGCCCTTGGAGACTAATTCGCCAGCTAGCCCCTCCCACCTACAGTGCCTCCTCACCTTATGCACTGATTCCTGGATGCAGGCATACAAGCTCAGTCTGCTGCTACATTTTTTTTGGCTCAGATTTTTCTGTTTGCTATAGGTAGGTCCTAAGTCTTAGGCATGCTAGGCTAGATCTACCACAGGCTACCGTCTCAGACTTTCTCCACTTTTGAGTGCATCTTTGGTGCAGGGCATTGAACAAGGACCACCCCCAGGCTACACGTGTGCCTTACCACATCCCCAGCTCTCTTCTATCTCGAGCTCATTGTCACACCACCTCTCCATTGACTTATTTCTACTTTACACATATGTTTCAGCCACATGCATAAATGCACATCACACATGTGCCCGGTGCTTTCAGAGGCCAGAGGAGGACATCAGATCCTTTAAAACTGGAGTTACAGATGGTTGTGAGCCATCACGTAGGTGCTGGGAACTGAACTCAGGTCCTCTGGGAAGAGCAGCAAATGCTCTTAATCACTGAGCCCTCTCTCCAGCCCTTCCCACCCCATGTCTGGCCTCCTGTACCTGCCCTGTTTTGACTGACAAGCCCTTAACATGATTCTCCAGTACACTTCTGATTCAGTCGCTTATTGTTTTCCCTCTCCCTCTAAGGCAACAAGTAACACAGTCCTGGGTCCAAGACTCCCCTACCCCCTAAGCTTTACTGATGCCCCAGAGTTATTGTCCTCACCACTGACAGGGTTTCTTATAGCCCTGGGCGCTGCCCTGTGCTGGGGAAGCAGTCACCAAGAGCTTGCCCCTCAAGTCGGGGGCATGGCTAAATGAGCACACACCAAATAATGCTGAGCTGCAAAGGTGAAATAATCTGAATCCTGAATCCTGTGGCACAGACTGGACGTCCTATCAGAGAATGGGGGAAGAGCCAGGCCGAACTTTCAGAGAGGCCTTCTATTCTTTTCTCCTTTGTCTTACTGGAGACCAAGAGCAGGGCATACATAGGGAGTAGCAGGTAGGTGTTCTACCACTGTGCCCGCAGTCTCCAGGGAATCCGTGAGTTCAAGGTATTCTCAAGGTTACTGTTCTGTGGTGAGCAGGGAATGCAGGGGTGGGGTGGGAGAGGTGGGGGTGGTGGGGTAGGGGTCAAGGTGGAGTTAAAAACACCTGTCAGGCCAGACTCAGACAGAGAAAAGGGATCTACCATCCAAACCACCGCCTGGTGCTTTCTTCATGTGAAGGTGTAAATGAGTGGGAAAATCCAGTTCTGATTTAAAGTTGTATTTGTATCATACACACACACACACAAAAAAAAAAACCTCAGCTCATGGGAGAGGCTTAATCATTTAACCAGAGTCGGAAAAGAATATTGTTTTTTGGTTTTTTTTTTTTTGTTTTGTTTTGTTTTTATTTAGTTTTTCTAGACAGGGTTTCTCTGTATAGCCCTGGCTGTCCTGGAACTCAGTCTGTAGACCAGGCTGGCCTCGAACTCAGAAATCCGCCTGCCTCTGCCTCCCAGGTGCTGGGATTAAAGACATGAGCCACCACACCCAGCAAGAATATTGTTTTAAGAAATGAAAATAGAAGTTGTATTCCTCCTTCTGTGATTGTCCAACTTGCAACTTTTTCCCAAGGAAGAACCAGGAATGAATATACAAGCTCTGCTGTGCAGATATTTTCCTTGCCGGGAGATCAGAACCCGGCCTCAGCCCGCCTTGGGCACATGGCCTACTGTCCTCCGTGGGCTCTCAGATCAGGCTTGATGTCCGTCTCTGTTGCTGTCCTGTCCCAGTGGTTCCTTGCCGCGCGCCCCCGACCTTCATCCCGCAGAGGTGGGGCAAAGACGACACTTATGCCAAGGCAGGGTTTGAGCAGCTTTCACAGCTTCCCGCTGCAACTTCCTTTATTCTCTCTACAGCTCACCCCAGCTCTCTACAGCAGTTCAGCTTCTCCCCTCTGCTTCTCAGCTTCTCCTCTACTTCTCAGCTTCTCCTACTTTATTCTGGGATCGCCCAATTTATCCCCTTCCACCCTCTGCACTCGTCTCTCATCACCCATCATCCAATCAGCATTCAGCACGCTCTATACGTGCGCCATGCACACAGACAGGGTGGGTGTTGATAGGCCAGTGACTCAATATCATGCTGTATGACGCGCTATATATACGTCAGGCGGGCAGCGCGTAATCACTCAGGTGCGCATAATCAGGTTTTTGGTAATCAAGCAGGGAATCACGGGGCTTGGCAGTGAACCAGGGTGTTGTCTTGGCTCACAAGGCCACAGCCACGGCCACACCCGCTTCCCACAGTTCCTGTTATCACAACCATCTCTTATTGATCTTTTTGTCAATGGTTCTTTTAAAAGTTGAGGATAAGATACTGAGAAGTTCCAGTCACCGAAGCGCACTGACTGATCCATCTATGAACTCTGCATTTTATTTTAATCATGTGCATGTGTATGTAGGGGGTGGGGCACCCATGTGCCACAGAATGACTCTGGAGGTCAGAGGACAACTTGTGGGAGTCAGTTCTCTCCTTCAACCATGTGGGTCCTGGGGACAGAACTCAGGTTATAAGACTTGGTAGTAAGCCCCTTAACTCACAAAGCTGTCTCACAGGCTGTCTGTCCCCCCTTCCTCCTCCTCCTCTTCCTCCTCCTTTTTTTATTCTCCTCCTCCTCCTCTTCTTCTTCTTCTTCTTCTTCTTCTTCTTCTTCTTCTTCTTCTTCTTCTCCTCCTCCTCCTCCTCCTTCTCCTGCCTTACTTTGTATAAACTTGTTCTCCCAAGCATATTGTAAGTAATAACAATAACAGATATTTACCTGGTGTTTACTGGAGCCAGACTGTGCTTAACACGGCAGAAGGTGAGGGCAAGGAAGAGAAGGGTATATTAGTACAATGATGGTTTGCAATGTATAATCCACAACAACACCGCTCCACTGTGATGCAGGACTAACTTCATTTTCAGCGTCAAAGACTTCCAAATTGCTGCAAACCAACACTTTAGTGATTGCCGTTAGACGTTCAAACCCTCTCAGCTTCTGTGCCTATCTTGCTGCAGACTAAAGATGAGTTGTTGCTGACCAGCATAGCCTGAGGACTATATATTTTGAGAGGCATTAACAAATACTCTCAGAAAAAAAAAAACTCTGCATGCCTGTAAATTTTCATTTATTTAGTAAGCTTGTGTAAGCGGTTACTACAGAGCGGGTGCTAGCTTGGGGCGGTATAGTTCAGGTGGTAAACGGGAACACTTACACCTTCACAAACAGTCCAGAAGGCTAAGCAGACTTGAGCAATACATTACGAAATGATTATTTTAGGTAAATGCTAAAGAAAAGGTAAAGGTAAACATATTTGGGTTTAAACTAACTTGAGGGGTCAGAGAAAGCTGAAGCTCTATGCGGAAGAAAGAACACAGTGCAAGAATCAGAACAGGGAAGGGCGAGGAAACAGGTCCTGTGCAAGGGCCCAGAGCAGGCAGGCAGGCAGGCAGACAGACAGACAGCTAAGATTAAAGGGACAGTGCCCCAGTGCCCTGAGCCTACGTAACGGTCACGGCAAGGACTTTGCAGGTTATTTTACAAACTGTTATGATTTGAATGTCCCTTCCCAAACTCATAATGAAATGTAATTTCCACCATAACAGCGTTGAGATATAGAGCTTTGGGGCTAGAGAGAGCTGTTTTGGTGGTTAAGAGCACTTGGTGATCTTAAAGAGGACCTGACTTCGGTTCCCAGCACTCATGACTGATGGTTTGCAATCTCCTATAAAACTCAGTTCCAGGGAATCAGAGACCTTCTTTTTACTTCCTAGACATCATATTCATGTACATACTCACATACAGATGCACATCCGAACACATAAGTCCTGGAAAAGATACAGGATTGGCTAGTGATTGATGGGACGGTGAGATGACTTAGCAAGAACTTGCCTCCAAGACTGCCGGAGACAGGTCTCTGAACTCACAGGATGGAAGTAGAGACACAAGTTCTACAAGTGAACCTCTGACTGTCACAGACACATGGTGGCATGTGTGCCTCCCAATGTACCAATAGCTGTTTAAAAGGAAGTTCTAAGGGGATAACTGACGCCATTCTCCAGGAGTGCGTGTTAATGACTTTTCTTCTCTTTCTCCTTTTCTCCCTCCACTCACCTCATGCCCGCACAGCTGCCCCTCTGCCCTCCTACCTTTTTGAGTCAGTACAAAGGCCCTCACTAAACCCCAGCACCTTGTTCTCCAACTTCCCAGCAACCAAAACCATGAGTCAGTCAGACAAACCTGCGTGATTTAGCATTTAGCCATCCACAGACGGCTATTATGCCATCAGACAACAGACTAAGACAGAAGCTATGGAAAGTTCTGGAAGAGCTTTAATCAAATGAGTGAAATGCCTGTGCCCCTTGACTTTCCCATTAATCTAAACAAACAATCTCTATAATAGCTTTAATGGAGAATTAACAGTTCATTATAAAGTGCTCACAGATGAAAAAAAGGTTGGGGACCATTCTCTTCTGGCACATCTAGAAACCATCATGGCACCAGTCACTTCCCCTCCATGGTCAGTATGTTTTCCCCTCTGTCTCCTTTCCCTTCCCACCATCATCTGTAAACTGGCTGAGGACCAGCAGCTGTGGAGTGCCATTAGCAGAACCATGTGACAAGGCTTCTATTTGGGGCAAGCTAGCAATATTACCAACTAAAACTGACTTTTCTGTATTGCTCTTATCCTGCTAGCTTTTGTGATGCTGGAGATGAAACCCAGGGCTTCAAAAGGACACCTCTCCACTGAGCTTGTAACCCTAAACATGACTTTTCAAGTTTTTGGAAAGTGATCACGTGACACGGTTCTGACAAATAAGAAGATAGTCTTTTTTTCCCCTTCTCTTTCCTTCCCCCTCCCCCTGCCTTTTTCTGAAGCATTTCCCTCAGGCTGACCCAAACTCTTAAGCACCCACCTGTGACCTTCCTGCCTCACTGACCTAAAGAGCTGGATTCTATTGGACACTGCCATGCCCAGCATTTGTTGTCCACATGAAAGGAGACCATGTAACTGATAGACCCCGTTGTCCTTTCCTCCTACATTGAGAATCATTTCTTTGCCCTGGAGGTACACAGAAGGCAACACACACACACACACACACACACACACACACACACACACACACACACGAGGACAATACCTCCCTGGTAAAGGTAGGGGGGCAAGAGACCCTAAGTTTCGGAGGATGGGAAGCAGCAGACCCCCCCCCACACACACACACACTTCTGATCTTATTATGTGATAATAATAAGTCACTGCAAGCCTGATGGTCTGGATTTTCAACTTGAGAATGATGGAGCTGTCCAGGTGGAAAGGGATGGCTCACAGAAGCAGCTCAGCATGCACAGCACAGCTTTCTCCTGCTGTGGTTGCTCCTATCTTTGAACATTTAGATATTTCAAAGGAAAGGGGCCTTTCTTTGACTCTGACATCCCTTCGTCCCTCTCACCAGGCACTGTCATGGGCTAAGCAAGCTCTGCCTCTGTCCTTTGTCTCCTCTAAGAGGAAGGGCAAGCAGAGAGGGTTCTGGTGGAAACTGCTGATACACTACACCACATAGAATGTGCTGTTCTCATTTATTTTTTAATACAAACCCATTTTTGCATGTGGGCACTGGCAAAGACTTGATGGTTACGAAATATTGGACAACAGCGGTTATATAGGAGGTGACACACAGCAAAGGAATCTTGTCTTCAAATTACACAGAATGCAAAAGCCACCGTGGTTCATGACGCAGCGCTCGCATTTTTCCAAGCTTACCCTGAGGGGCTCCAGTGAGAGGGACTCTGCTTCCCCTGTGCTAAGGGAGTGTGTGAAAGTACCTGGGAGAGTTGTGTAAATGCATGTGTGTGCCCCTGGGAAGAAGGTGCTTACAGCCACTGCTGCCTGCTGTCTCACAGGGCTATATTAAGAACCAAAAAGACTAACCTTCAGGGATGGGGTTCAGGAGGGTGATATCAGAAATTATGCGAGCTACAGATTCCATATTCAGCAACATAAGCAGAGAGGGTGGGATCAAAGGTCATGCTCTGTGCAGGCCAACTTCACCATTGCTGATGGGCACCGTCCCCAAGTCCGCATGAGTACAAGCCAAAGGGCTTTCCAAGATTATAAGCTTGTCTTGCAAACGAAGAGCCTCTACTAAAAATAATTTCATTTGATCAGATGAAGCAGAGAGAATACGCCTGGATGGTATTTCGGGGACAAAGAATCAAAACAGAATAATCTCTCATGCCTACAAAAGAGCCCTGCAAAGGATTATCAAAGGAAAGATGTCTTAAAGGAACATGTACACTCTTGGGGGATGCCAACAAACAAACAGAAAATAGTGTATAATGAAGCCCTCTTGGTTTGTAATGAGGCTGGAGCTTCACTGATCATCGCCAGTCCAGAGCTCTGGAAGAAGAGCCTGTATTAAATCCCTGTGACCTTGAAGAGGCAGCTGAAGAGTTTAATGTATGTACATTTTCGGTCAGTAAATTTTTGTAACATCTGGAGTGTGATTAATACCCAAAGAGGGTTAAGAATTTCTAATGACTCTAATGGCTATCGGGTGCCACTGAAAAGTGGTTCCTGCCGCCAAAGGAACAAATGGTTCACCACTTAGAGCCTCTTTCCAGGCGGAAATAAGCTTGTGGCCAAATTTAGTCCCCTCTTGGAAACTGTGGTCAATTTTCCATACTACAGTTGAACTTTGGAAGTCAATACTTGCTTCACTGGCTAAAACAGTTTTCTTGGTGTTTCAAAAAATATTTAAACACCTTTGGAAAGTCTTAAAAATCTTAAACACAAAAGAGGAATATTATAAATACCTACATAGTAAACCTTATTAGGGAAAAAATTTAAACTTAGCCTCAATTACCTAGAGAATAGTATAATTATCATGTCTTTATTCATTTCATACTTTCTGAATTTATAGCATGCCCTTTCTATATATTTAGGAAACTTGACAATATGGACTTTGGGTCAGGGAGATGGCTCAGCAGGGAAAGGCTCTGTGGTGGTTTGAATGATAAATGTCCCCATAGGCTCAGGTTTTGAATACCTGGTCCCCAGAGGTGACAGTGTTTGGGTAGGCTTAGGAGGTGTGGCCTTGCGGAGGCATGTATCTAAGGGCCGGCTCTGAGTCTTCGCTACCATGACAGACTCTTTCCCCTCGAACCCAGAACCCAAACAAATCCTACATTTTATAAACTGCCTTGGTCATGATGTTTTAGGGTTTTGTTGTTTGGGTTTTCTTTCTTTGGTTGGGGGGGGGGAGGGGAGGGGGAGTGTCTCACTATGTAGTTCTTGCTGTCTCGAAACTTGCTATGTAAACCAAGCTGGCCTCAAACTCACTAAGATCCTCCTGCCTCTGCCTGCTGAGTGCTGGGATTAAAGGTGTGGACCTTTACATCTAGTCAGTCATGCTTGATCCTAGCAATAGAGAAATAACTAAGACAGGTACTAACTATGCAAGCCTGGCAACCCGAGGGAGTCCCAGAACCCTCACATCAAGGTGGAAGGAGAGAACCAACTCCGCAAAGTTTTCCTTCGTCTCCTCGTAGGTGCGGTGGCACCCCTCCCCCCATGATAATACTATGTTAAAAACTTCAAATAAATAATACTAATAATACTTTCTTTTATGGTGCTGGAATTGAACCCAGAACCTCATTCATGCTGTGAAATGTCTCTGCCACTGACCTGCAGCCTAGCATCGAGAATACTTTTAAGAGAAGAAATATTTCAAGAGATTCATTTTTCAAAACGAGGTAGCCTTCTGCGGAGGAAAAGGATAGATCAGACTCTGCTCTGCCATGAGCTGGCTTGGTGACCTTGGCATTGAAGCTGTGCCTTTATATGATGCATGAAATCATGTATACAAGCACTAGAGGGACCTCAGTAAGAGCTGATGTCATTAACTAGCTTGAACTATGCTCCATGCTCGAAACATTGTTCAGAGAGCCACAGCCGCAGGAACCTATCCCGTTGAGAGATTTACTTGAATTTTAAACTACCCCCAAAACAGGGTAACAAGATAGTACAGTTTCCTCACAGTTTCTAAGTGCAGGAATTCTGGCTACCCTCAAACTCCATGAGTTCCATGGTTAGGCAAGGAGCTGAAGAATGAAAAATGTACCTAAATTCACTGAGTATTCGTGCTTTGGGTCCAATCCGGCTGCCCTGCCCCTCCCACTGGCTTCCAGACAGATAAAGAATGTGAAGCTTTCAAGACCATTTGTTAGGGATTCCCAGGCCTGAGGTCAGGGGCAGTGGCGTGGGTCACAGCAGCTGCCGTTAACACAGCTGCTGGCTTCCAGCCTTGGCAGAGCTATTTCAGGTCTACCGAGTGTTCTTGCCTCACCAGCAAAGCTTCAAGAAATGCTTTGAACTATTCAAGGACGAAAGGCCCTGAACAGCCTTGCTTCCTTGGAGTCAGCCTTCTGCTAGCTTGGCCCGGGGAAGGTTTGTTCCTGGTGGGGAAGGCTTCCGGTGTCTGCAGGCTGTAGTTGTGGGGGAACTGATGCATAACCATCATTCCTTCAAGTCCGAACCCTTTGAAAAGATTTCTGCTCTGCCCTTTTCTTTTTCTGGTAACCAGAGCTAAATGTCTAATATTAGCCCTTCTCCTGAGGTGGAAGCAGCGGTATCTCGGGTTGAGGAATGGCTATACAGGTTGAGTTTCCCTTTTCTGAAATACTTGGAGCTAGAAGTATTTGCATTCTTTTGTTTTGCTTGTTTACTCGGGGTCTTGCTTGTGTCCTCTAACTTTGATCCTCCAGGTAGAGACCAGCCCGGGTAACAAATTGAGATCCTATTTAGAATTAAAATAAATAACCCTGGGGTGGGGTATGGGGTGAGGCACTTGGGAGGCAGAGGCAGGCAGATCTCAGTGAGTTCAAGGCCAGCCTGGCCTACAGAGCAAATTCCAGGATAGCCAGGGTTACACTGAGAAACCCTATCTTGAAAGAAAGAAAGAAAGAAAGAAAGAAAGAAAGAAAGAAAGAAAGAAAGAAAGAAAGAAAGAAAGAAAGAAAGAAAGAAAGTGGTGCATGTCTGTGATCTCATCACTAGGGAGGTAGAAAAAAGAAGATCTGTAGTTTAAGGCCAGCCTTGGCTACTTTGAGAGTTTGAGGCTATCCTGTGTTACATGACACTGTCTAAATACTATCAAAAGAAAAAAATTGAGGCAGGTCAGGTGTTTCCTTAGGTAAGGGTGCCCAGCACCAGGTCTGATGACCTGGGTTTGATCCCCAGGATATACTCGATAGCAGAGAACCAGTTCCCACAAGTTGTCCTTTAATTTCCACGCAGATGCTGTGATGCATGTTAGAACACACATACACACACTTTAAAAGGTGGTTTAGAAAGAAAGAAAGAAAGAAAGAAAGAAAGAAAGAAAGAAAGAAAGAAAGAAAGAAAGAAAGAAAGAAAGAAAGAAAGGGAGGGGGAAGGAAGGAAGGAAGAAAAGAGGACAGCCAGACTTGATGGTGCACACCTTTCATTCCAGCACTAAGGAGGCAGAGGCAGGCAGACCTCTGTGAGCTCAGGCCAGCCTGGTCTACACAATGAGTTCAGAGGGCAGACAGAATTACACAATGACACCTTGTCTCGAAACAAAGAAGTGAAGGGGCCATGGAGAAAATAAGGTAGGAAGGCCAGAAAGAACGAAGGAAGAAAAAAGGAAGAAAGGAAGGAAGGAAGGCGACAGTCAAGACAGGCAGACAGAAAAAAGAAAAGAAAGAGATAAGACTTCATTTTGGAGTTTCTTTGTGTAGCCCTGGCTGTTCTGGAACTCGCTCCACAGAGCTGACCTGGAACTCAGAGATCTGCCTGCCTCTGCCTCCCGAGTGATGGGATTAAAGGTATGTGCCATCACTGCCCAGCTGCATTTTGAATCTTGGATTTTCAAATCAGGGATGTGGAACCCAGTGGTAGCTGGTAGTGATTGTCACCTGGGTGACACACTGTGCTATCAGCTTCTAGGCTCCTGTGTTTCTGTTCTGCAACCCCATGTGTAGAGAGCTGTTATCACCATAGTGCAGTGTAAAGTCCCCCAAGTCCAGATGTGTCCCAGCTACCTTGTCATGCACATAGCCCCAGAAGTACCCTCCCTTCCTCCTGAGTAAAATCCCTCAGTGATTGCCAGTTGCCACAGGCAGACCTGTGGGTCTTCCCAGATGGTCCAGAGGAACCACTTTCCTGACTTCTCTTCCCTTGTTTCCACTCTCCGAACCCACTAACCCTACGAACCTGTCCGGGTGATTCTGAGCCCAGATTTCAAATATGCTTCTTTTTCTGCCTCCTCCCTAAAGACTGATGAGCTGTTGGCCTCCACCCTCCCCTGAAAGTTGCAAACAGAGGTCCTTCCAGCGTGACAAAGGATAGGATGGGATGGAGAACATGCCAGAACCATATGCTCTGAATTTTTTAGTGTAAGAAGAACCCGACGTGGAGCTCATTAGTCATTTATCATACAGTCGGCCCCGGGCAACAGCTGACATGTGCAAACGATGCCCCGCCTGCTAGCAGACTGTTGGGACATCCGTCACAGACCGGTGCAGGGTGCAGAAGCCTTTTCCTCTGTCCTCCTCCACCCCACCCCCAAAAACCTGTTCTCAGCAAACATATGGGAGCCATTCGGGGACTCATTTCTCTCCTCCCTGTGTCCGAGGCATGTTGACGACGGCAGAGGATTTACAACAGCCCCAAAATGGAGCATTTTGTTTTCTTTTGGATTATTCCAAGTTTTGGGGGCCTGTTAAAAGTTCTGTAGCCACATAAATATTTATCCAGAGATTCTGGTTACTACATAAACATAACAAATATGACTCTGCCCACCCCCACCCCCAGTACTGTAAGTCTCACAAATGTCCTTCCAATTCAGAAAGGGGGAAAAAAACCAATAGAAGCCTTTGGAGCCAATTATTTTTATCATGAAATATTTTCATGGCTATTTTTATATTAGTTTTTTTAAAATACCAAAATATATCTGTCCTTGACTGTATATAGCTATTCAGACTTCACTTACTGTCCATCTGTCAACTGTTTAAGCATGTCCCCAGATCGCAGGGACACGGTAGGAACGGGAATGGTGCAGCACACGGCTGCACCTTTATAAATACACTCAGGCCAACAGCTGGAAGCCTGTGATAAAATAGCACTGCTCTGAGATCTGTCGCCTCTGAAGGCAACAGATATTCCTTTGTATCCAAATGCCAAAGCTTGTCAACAGGTTCTAGTTGACGTAGGCACTAGGTATTCAAGAGCTGAAATGTTTAATGCCCAAGATACTCTTTTTTTTTTCTTTTTTCTTTTTTTCCAAGACAGGGTTTCTCTGTGAAGCCCTGGCTGGCCTGGAACTCACTCTGTAGACCAGGCTGGCCTCGAACTCAGAAATCCACCTGTCTCTGCTTCCCAAGTGCTGGGACTAAAAGCAGTTGCCACCACTGCCCAGCTGCCTTAGATATTCTTATTCTTCTTATTCTTATTCTTATAGGCAGGGTCTATTATTATTATTATTATTATTACTACAGGGTTTCTTATAGTCTAGTCCAGTCTGGACTTGTATTCACTGTGTAGCCAAGGGTGACCTTGAACTTCTGATCCTCAGGCATCTATCTACCCTTAAAGTATGCAGACTATAGCCACCTCTCTATAAGTAGATTATGTGGTACTGGAAATCAAATCCAGGTTTCTGTGAATGCCAGGCAGCCAGTGGACAAGGAAGCTACATCCCCAACCTCCAGACATTAGTTAGTAAAGATAAATACTCACGTACTCAGACTGGAACACATGTGAATGAAAAATATGGTAGAAAATAATACCGTGCATGTATTTTGTTTGTTTCATTTTGCCAGTGCTTGGGATGGAACCCTAGGACCTTGTGGGTGACAGCTAAGAGCTCTACCCTGAGCTGCACTCCTGGCCGTTCTTTTTTTTTTTTTTTTTTTTCTTAACTCTTCCGTTTGCAACAAAGTTCATCTTCTCCTTTTAATGGGTGAAGTCTGGGTGTACACAGATGAAGTTTGTGTTCTGCAGAGATACCAGGGTCCTCATTTTCTACATTTTATACACCTAACCTTAATGTTGGGAGAAGGTATCTGCCATAAAGCTCCACTCAGCTATTGACCAAGAAAAACAAAAAACCCCAGCTAGTTGGAGGTCCTTCCTGCTCCCTTCCTTGATCCTGGCCTGGATTTACTTCTTCCTCATTTCCTAGGCTCCCTGCTACCACAGCCAGAGGCTACAGTAAAGCAGGCCCCTGTGTGGAAGAACAGTGATACAGGCTGAGTACTATCTGCTGGGTGGGTGTGTGTGTGTGTGTGTGTGTGTGTGTGTGTGTGTGTTTCGAGACAGGGTTTCTCTGTATAGCCCTGAACTCACTTTGTAGACCAGGCTGGCCTCGAACTCAGAAATCCGCCTGCCTCTGCCTCCTGAGTGCTGCGCCACCACGCCCGACTACCTGCTGGTTTTGTTAGCATGTTCTTAGCCCTGGCTTGTATGCAAGTAAATACTGAACAGTAATGGATGCATGACCTGCTCTATATTTTCTAACACATTCATTGAGGAAGTAGCTGACATTTCTGATATTCTTTCCATGAAAATTAAAATTATTTATTTATTAGGGGAGGTGTAGAGGAAACTGATGTGCGGGTCAGAGGACAAACTGTGGGTGCTGGTTCTCGCCTCCTAGCATGTAGGTTCCTTAGAGTGGAACTCGGGCTTGGTGGCATGTACCTTTACTTGCTGGGCCAAATTTCTGAGTTTCAAGCTCAGGAGACTCAATTCTAAGTGGAGACACTCAGATACAGAAGACACCAATGGTAGGTTCCAGCTTATCCTTGCTCTTTTTCCTGTAATCATCGGAGACTGCAAGTCCACCACCGGTTGCGAAGGATTTAAAATAGTCCCGCATCCTTCTCTCCCAGCTAGACTTCACCATCAGAACCTAGCAGCTTGCTGACCTGGCTGCTCAGTGGCCACTCACTTCGGTCCATTCACATCACGGAGGCTGGTAAGAAACAGATGCTCCTGTGCCCCTTGCTTCCCGTCCTCCTACAGTGACTTAGTCAACAGTCTCACGCTCACACACTCTCTCGTTCCTCAGCTCAGCCCTGACAAAACAACTGGTATGCTATGCAGGGGAGCTGCAGAAGACAAGGGCTCTCAGCTACATGGGGCTTCCAGCTCACTGGGGCAGTGGAGCATTTAACAGAGCCGGCCGAGGTCAAGGTACCTGGTGGTAAAGGGATTGAGGTGTCCGATGACTTTGAGAGCCAGCTAGCTGAGCAGCTTGGGAATAGACACCACATTCTGTGTGGCATGTGGCCACATACAGAGCTCAATGGACAGACAGATCTCTCTTCTTCTTCAGACTTCAGGCTCCTTATCTGTATAAGGAGAAAGAGAGCTGTTCATGTACTGAGCTAAAATTTTGAACAGAAATAAAAACAAACGCTGACACTGAAGATTTCCCATCCAGCCAACCAAACTCCCCTGGCCTGCTAGACATGGGTAACTTGAGTCCTGGAATTCTAGCCTTGGTTAACCCAAATCCACAAATCTGCTGGAGCGTCGAAGCTTAGCGAGAGCACTGTTTTTCTATTCTGTTCTGTCCTGAGCCGACCCACCAAGTTTATTTCTCCCATAAGTTTAACCCTCTGCATGGTGATCAGTTTTTGGAAGATCCCTCAAAATAAACAAACTAACCAACAAACAACCAGATGGACAGAACGAAAACAAGAAAAAAAGGAGCGGGGGGGGGG
>NC_034594.1:154218965-154224250 GCF_900095145.1 Mus pahari | reverse complement strand
GATTTCTGAGTTCGAGGCCAGCCTGGTCTACAAAGTGAGTTCCAGGACGGCCAGGGCTATACAGAAAAACCCTGTCTCAAAAAAATAAAATAAAATTAAAAAATAAAAAAAAAGAAGGAAAGAAAAGAAAAGAATAAAGAAAATTAAAAAGATAATGTGAGCTGGTAGGATCCTGAGTTCAAGGCCAGTCTGGGCTTCAAAATAAGATGTATCACAAGTTAAAAAACAAAAAAACAAAAAAAGCAAAAGCAAACAAAAATATATGGGAGGGCGGCTGGGAATGTGGCATAGTCTGGAGAGTATTTTCCTGGCATTCATGAAGCCCTGAATTTGAACCCCAGTGCTACATAAACCTGCAATTCCAGCACTTGAGAGATGGACGCAGGAGGATCATTCTCATCTCCCAGCAAGTTTGAAGCCAGCCTGGGCTACATGAGACCTTGTCTCAAAAGAAGAAAAGGAAAGTTTGGAGGAACAGTGGCAATTTAGATGCATTTCTCCTAGCAAAGCCCAGACCTTCCAGAAGCTTCTGGGAAAACACGGTTTTATTTTCAAAGTGTGTGTCTACATACCCGGAGTGTTGACTCTGGCAATGCAGGAATATAGTAAGTGGCTCGGTGGGAGACTCAAGAAAATGAGGATTTATTTTTAGCACTGATCTTTACTTAAAGTATAAAGAGAGGAGAAGGGAAAGAAACATGGTTGGCAAGGAAGGAAGGAAGGAACGTTGGGTCACTGCTTGACCATAAAAGCACCAGAAAGAAAACCAACAACAACCCTCTTGTTTCTCTTGAACCAGAATGATGTTGACTGAAGACAGTTATGAAGGGCACGGGACCGGCTTCATAGGGACCAGCTCTGGTCCTTCCTTACAGTCAGGTGACTAAAGAACATTGTTCTAGGGGCCTACAGTGGAGGTAGTGAGTCTTTTCAGAGATGGGGGGTGCTGGCTAGTCTTGTGTTAAATTGGCACTAGCTAGAGCCATCTGAAAGAGGAGAACCTTAATGGAGAAAAGTCCTCCATAAGACCCACATGTAAGGCATTTTCTTAATTAGTGATTGATGGAGGTCGGCCTAGCCCACTGTGGGTGGTGCCATCCCTAGAGTGGTGGTCCTGGGTTCTATAAGAAAGCAGGCTGAGCAAGATATGGGGAATAAGCCAGTAAGCAGCACACCCCCACAGCTTCTGCACCAGCTCCTGCCTCCAGGTTCCTGCCCTGTCTGAGTTCCTGTCCTGACTTCCTTCAACGATGAACACGTGATATGGAAGTGTAAGCCAAATAAACCCTTTTCCTCCCTAACTTCCTATTTGGTCATAGCATTTAGTTGCAACAACAGAAACCCTAACTAAGACATCAAGCCTTGGATTGGGCCTGCTGGTTGTGTGTCCCTGGACTTCACGAGATCATAAATTCCAAGCTGTCTGCCCTGTATGTCTTGCCATTGTACAGGCTGACATCCAAAGGGGTTCCTGCCAACTGTTTCTATGCTATGCCAAGACAGAGCAAAGAATGCAGAGACGCCTCAGTTTGGGATCAGTTAGAAAGCTGTGTCTGCTATGAGAAGAGAGGGGAGCTGACCGAGAGATCTGGAAAACCAGGAATGCTCCAAGAAACCAGATGAGGAAAAATGGGTGTCTGGCTCAAGAGTGGACGGGGGCCGAGGGCAACACACAGAAATACTCACAGCTACTTGCTCACTGTTGACCTACACTATACTGTCAAATATGATCAAACGTTTCATCATGGCTCATTGATAAAGCTTGTACCTCAGAGCAGTGTCCTAGAAATCAGCCCCCTGACTTGAGGGCAATGGGGAATATCTGGAGGAAAATCAGGACAATTGTAAAAACAATGGAGAGTCAAATAGCTCAGAATAAGCACAAGCCCTGGATCTGAGACCCAACATTGCTACTATACGACTCTTTATCGTCAGTGGATTCCAAAGGCTGTTTCCTTTTCCGTAAACTGAGGAATGACCGTGTCATTTACTACATTCTTCAAAGAAGAGACTCTGGAGTTTGTCAGGGGGCCTAAGCTGATTGCTTTAAGACAGTGAAGCCTAATGAGGCAGGAGAGTTGGCTCAGTAGCTAAGAGCTCAGTAGCTATGATCATTCTTCCAAAGGGCCTGGCAGCTCACAACTGTCCCTGTACTCCAGCTCTGGGGGACTCGATGCCCTTACACAGACAGACATGCAGACAAAACACCAATGCACATAAAATGAAAATAATCATTTGAGAGAGAGAGAGAGAGAGAGAGAGAGAGAGAGAGAAGCCTGCTATCACCCTTCTGCTGCCCTTGCACCAACCCAGACCCCACTAACCAATGATTACCAAGGCCTCAGATAGTCAAAAGTATCTTCTCTTTCCCCAAAGGATGCAATTGTCAGACCTAATTCCCAGTGAGCCCCAGACTTCCCAAGTCTAAAATTCTTGGGTTTCTTGCTTTTGCAGGCCATTGAGGTAGCGATTGACTGGAGACTCACGTCACAGTCTGGAAGTCAAACTGGTCCCACTGGATGGGCCTCTGTGTGTCACACAGCCCTGCAGGGACCCAGGCCTCCACCACCCTTGTGTTATCCTGGTCTGTATGAAGAGGTCCAGAATCACCAGGTAAAGTCTCAGCTTGTAGGCAGACGGCTCCAGAGAAGATTCCTGCAAGAGCAATTTCTTCTTAAGCAAATGGTGTAGAAATGGCCACCATCACTTGAGCTCATGGTGCACGGGAGACAACACGGCTATACAGCCTCATGCAACTATGATGTGGGCTGGAAGTGAGGTCTCCTGCAGGGCACTGGGCAGTGATATGCTGGCTAAAGTCCATTACTGTGGGAGAACCAGGTGCTGATCTGGGAAGACAGCCCCCAGTCTGCCACACTAAGGAACTAGATGACTACACCAGCTTGCCCAGGGGAATCATGGGCCTTTGAGCAGGCATCAACAATGGGAATAGAAGCCGGGTGTGGTGGCACACGCCTTTAATCCCCGCACTCGGGAGGCAGAGGCAGGCGGATTTCTGAGTTCGAGGCCAGCCTGGTCTACAAAGTGAGTTCCAGGACAGCCAGAGCTACACAGAGAAACCCTGTCTCAAAAAACAAAAGAAAACAAAAAAACAACAAAAAAAACCCCAAAACAATGGGAACAGAAAAGAAGAGGAGAGGAGAGGAGAGGAGAGGAGAGNAGAGNAGAGAAGAGAAGAGAAGAGAAGAGAAGAGAAGAGAAGAGAAGAGAAGAGAAGAGAAGAGAAGAGAATTGTCGGGAACTGTATGGTATGTCTATCGGAAAGGAGGTAAACCCTTGGCAAACATCAGCCTGCCTTTCCTCCCTCACTAAGGCGCTGGCTGTTTTAAGCGTCTGTCACACAGTGAACTATCCCAGTGGTAGGCACATGTAGGGGGAAAATTGTATTTCCATGAGTTTTACATGGGATTCTGTTTATAACAAAAGAAAACAGAAGAACCGTTCTGGCTGAGACAGAGAGGGCCCCGAGCTCTGGCCACCTACTCACCCTCCTTCCCTCGTTGCCATGGAATCCCAGAGGCTGACACTGAGGCTTGATGGGAAGTGAAACCTCCTCTCTTCCCCCTCAAAAAACTGGGCTCCAAGGAACCCGACTACTGATCTACAAGAAGGGGGTCCTGGTGGCTATCAACAACGATGCCACCAAAGCTTAACCCGGGCAACAGTGAACTTTGCTCCAGACAGTATAACCAGTCTACAGGATCCATGCTCCCAGTGTCGGTAGGCCGTAACTTACTTAAGTAATAGAACAGCCAGTTGATCGTGGTGGCTGAATCCTGGTATCCCAGCACTCAGGAGGCAAAAGAATTAATTACCTCTGTTCGAGATCAGCGTGGGGTACTTAAAGTGTGTTCTGGGTCAGCCTGGGATATGGGCCTGCTTCCAAGTAACAACAGATAGCACATACCTCAATTGTGACATGGTCACTATGGAAAAAATATCATCTGCGTGACATAGTTTTGTAGAATGTACTGTCACACAAAGGCCTGGAAGCATGAGGCCCCTCCTGGCCCAGAGAGAGCTTTGGGACCTCATTGCACTGGGCTGAGTGAGCCAAGGCAGCTCTTGGCAAGGTGCTGTTATTACTGTCTAGCACCCAGTGGCCAGTGGTTCCCCTCTATTTGGTGTAAAATATGGAGGGAGAATGAGGTGCAGGAAAAGACCGAAAACTGCCTCAATTTGGGGAGGTATTAGAGGAAGCCTTTGGAGTGTGAGGAGCCACAGAGCCCAGGAGCCCGGTGCTGGTGTGGATGAACACAGTGTTCAGCTTGGGTTTCAGAGAATGAGGTAGGGAATGAGGAGGTGAGCTAATTTACTCCTGGCAAAGACAGAAGGCTTCTGTGGTAAAATGAAAGCCATTACAAGACAGGAAAAAAAAACAAGGCCATAGCTTTCCCCTACACCTTTAAGATCAGATGAAGTCTCCTGACTCTCAAGCCATCCCTCAAAGAAATAATTTTCCCACTGGACCCTGGGTTAAATGTGATGCTAATTCTTCAACAGGTACCCTGTTCCAACAGAAATGGGCAAATACATGGGCACAGTGAACTATGCTGGTAATCCCAGCACTTGGGAGGTTGAGGGAGGAAGATCAAGAGTTCAAGTTTATCCTTAGCTACAGGCGAGTCTGGGCTACAATGAAGTCCTGTTGAGAGAGAGAGAGAGAGAGAGAGAGAGAGAGAGAGAGAGAGAGAGAGAGAGAGAGAGAGAGCACGTGCATTTGTACATGTGCCCATGTACACATGGGTATGTGACATGGTCTGCTCATGTCATTATTCCAATTAGTAATTGTGGGATATAGTATCTACATCTGCTAATTTAGAGCAGTAATTTTCTTTTTTATTAGATATTTTCTTTATTTACATTTCAAATGCTATCCCGATAGTTTCCTATACCCTCCCCCCACCCTGCTCCCCTACCCACCCACTCCCACTTCTTGGCCCTGGCATTCCCCTGTACTGGGGCATATAAAGTTTGCATGACCAAGGGGCCTCTCTTCCCAATGATGACTGACTAGTCCATCTTCTGCTACATATGTAGCTAGAGACACGAGCTCTGGGGGTACTGATTAGTTCATATTGTTGTTCCACCTATAGGGTTGCAAGACCCCTTCAGCTCCTTGGGTACTTTCTCTAGCTCCTCCATTGGGGGCCCTGTGTTCCATCAGATAGCTGACTGTGAGCATCCACTTCTGTGTTTGCCAGGCACTGGCATAGCCTCACAAGAGACCGATATATCAGGGTCCCTTCGGCAAAATCTTGCTG
>NC_034594.1:154209966-154218917 GCF_900095145.1 Mus pahari | reverse complement strand
AAGGTCTAGGTACTTAAGGCTTAGCTATTTCATTCCTGGAGACAGATGTATTAATAAATATTGCATTTATGTGTGGGCTTGTACATGCTGTGCATGACTTGCAGGAGTCCCTGCTCTTCTTTGACCATGTAGGGTCCAGGGATTAAACTCAGTCGTCGGGCACCTTTACCTGAGCCATCTCACCAGTTGTAGTTATAGATTTATTTATTTATTTGTTTGTTTTGCTTTTCAAGACAGGGTTTCTCTGTGTAGCCCTGGTTGTCCTGGAGCTCACCCTGTAGACCAGGCTGGACTTGAACTCAGAAATTTGCTTGCCTCTGCCTCCCAAGTGCTGGGATTAAAGGTGTACGCCACCATGCCCCGCTGTGGTTATAGATTTTAAGTGATTAAAAAACAAAACCAAAATCATGTTGTCTGGGGGTTTTTTTGTTTGTTTTTTTTTGTTTGTTTTGTTTTGGTTTGGTTTTCCGAGACAGGGTTTCTGTGTAGCCCTGGCTGTCCTGGAACTCACTCTGTAGACCAGGCTGGCCTCGAACTCAGAAATCCGTCTGCCTCTGCCTCCCAAGTGCTGGGATTAAAGCACTGTAACTGTTAAAGGGTTTATTACATTTTTCTGTCTAACTCCAGCTCCAGAGGGATATTCTGATGCCCTCTTCCTGGGCACCTCCCCATGGGCACCTGAATCTACATGGCAGACACACAGACAGACTCATACATCAATACAAATGTTTTAAAACAGGCCGGGCGTGGTGACGCACGCCTTTAATCCCAGCACACGGGCGGGAGGCAGAGGCAGATTTCTGAGTTCGAGGCCAGCCTGGTCTACCAAAAACAAATGTTTTAAAACAATAAAAAACAGAATGTTGTAAACCAGATCCCCAAATACTGCCCGCATAGCATGTTTGTAAAACAAAGCTGCACTTCCCAGCTCCTGCAGTAATTGTCGATCACTGTAATAACAGAGACCACATACAAGCAGACAATGTTGGAGTCTTAAAGAAGGCACCAGGAAAGATTAGAATTTACCGAGGAAGTGAAGTGTGATTTGAGGCAGTTCTTTCCATGTGAGAGCTTGCATAGGGCTGAATAAGGATTGTAGTACATTGGTTTGGTCTAAGGAGAGAATTTTGAGGTAGAATTTAAAAGAGTCCAGGGGCACTTTCTGCGGAAAGAGTTGCAAGTTTCTTCAATGAATAAAAAAGTTGCTACACAGAGAAACCCTGTCTCAAAACAAACAAAAAAAAGTTATCTATCTGCCTTGCAAAGAGTCTCCTGACAAGGAAGAGCTACTCTGATAGACAGAATGCACTAGTCCTGTACACAGTGTGTGATTTTGGTCCTTGTCACCAAACACTTCGGGACCAAAGAGAGATGACTTCTGCGCTCAAGTATAGAGTGCTGGTATGGGGCCTGGATTCATGGGCAGTTCCTCCCTGTTATAACTTGGATCTAGAATTCTCCCAAAGGCCCATATCATCACTTGCTCTCTTGGCATTGACTGAATGGCATTTCTATCCCTATCATTTCAAAGAAGGATTTCTTCTTCTTCTTCTTCTTCTTCTTCTTCTTCTTTTTTTTTTTTTCTTTTCTTTTTGTTCAAAGAAGGATTTCTTTACATTAAAAATGGGGGTGGGCGGGGCTGGTGAGATGGCTCAGTGGGTAAGAGCACCTGACTGCTCTTCTGAAGGTCCGGAGTTCAAATCCCAGCAACCACATGGTGGCTCATAACCATCAGTAACAAAAATGGGGGTGGGCATGGGGGTGAGGTGGCCCTGAAGAGACAGCTCAGTGGTTAAGAGCACTTGTTGCTCTTTCAATTCTGAGTTCCTATTCGATGATTTACAACCGCTTGAGATGATTCCAGTTCCGGGGGGGGGGGGGTCCAATGACCTCTTCTGACCTCTGTGAGCACTGTGCACATACATGGCTTATATACACACTTATGGGCAAAACATTCACATGTAAAATACAATGTATGTAAAATACAATAAATGTAATTTAAAAATTAAAGACAAAGGACGATCATAGAACCACCGATTTAGAACTCAGATGAAAGACTATTCGAGACTGGCTACCGAGGCCTAAGTGGCCCAGACCCAGTGAATCTAAAACCCCTGATTCTAGATTTGTTATGTCCCAAAGGACTAAGTTCTTACTTTCAGAAGTTATTTTGAAAACACTGCTGGAAAGCATGATGCCTGCCTTTAAACCCATCACTCAAGAAGCTGAGGCAGGAGGATTGCTGCTATGTGGTAAGTTGAGGCCAGCTGGGCCAACCCTTAACCAGATATAAGTGAATGAATGGTTTATTAGTGAAGTCATTCCATGATCCAGAACGGTGTCTCCTTCAAGCTTGAGTTAGGAACGTTGGACTGTCAAATATTTCTCCTCCTTTCTTGTGCGCACATAGACATAACAAAATGCTGACTTTTGGTGGCCCTGACATTATCACTAATAGCATTTGTCACTAATATGAATGGGTTTGTAGATTGATACAGAACAAGGTCCAATCGTATGACTGTAATTTTCTGAAAGAGTTCAAAGACACCTGATATGTTGGAACTGAGACGAAGAGAAGGCAGCTAGCAGTTGTACCCAGTCATTGCCGCTTAGTTAGTGGGTTCTTCTTTTTCCTCATACTTTATCCCCCTGGCTTCACCCCCAAAACTACACAGGAGAGAAACAAGGATAGAGGAGAGAGAGAAGTTAGGAAAATCCCTGAATCAGTTTTCTTTCCTTTTGTTTCTTTTTTTGAATACAACTATCAACAAACCACAACTGACTCCCCTAAATGACCAACAGCCACCCCAATCTGCCTCTTGGGCCCCTCGAATTTAGGTACCCTCTGAAAATTTCCCAGAATTCTAAACATCACACAATCACAGAAATTATCAGCCACTAGCAAAAGCATGCTTCTGCTAGAGCACCAGGCGAATCATAGTCAGCTGCCGTGGACAGCCCGAAGCAGCCCCACATCCCCACGCCTAGGATTAAAATAAAAACACATTCTTATAACACTTCCGTGTTTCTAAAGAAACCAAAATGGGAGAATTCTCAAAGATGTCACTACAAGCAGTCTCTTGAATGGCTTAAGGGCATTTGCGAGTCTTGAGGTTACAAGTGCAAAGATACTTTTATGCCCAAACCTTTTATATTCACACAAAATCCCTGTTGATTTGTGAGGACTAAAGATGTAACTTACTGGCTCAGACGGAGCAAAGCAAAATATTCCAGGGGCATAATAGCACTTGCCTTTGGTTCCTAGTACTCTGGGGACTTTGGGGACTCTGGGGACTCGAGGAGGGGACCTACATTGGTTCTAGGTTTGTACTTTTGGAGGAAAAAATATGTGTGACATGGGGTTTCTAAACTATCTCCTACTAGATGTCATTAAAAAATATATATGGTGGGTCTTGGTTAGGGTTAGTATTGCTATTAATGAAACACCATGACCAAACCTTGGGAAGGAAAGGGTTTATTTGGCTTATACTTCCGTGTCACTGTTCATCCTCAAAGAAGTAGCAGCAGGCAGAGCAGGAACTCGGAGGCAGGAGCTGATGCACAGGCCCTGGAGGGTGCTGCTTACTTACTTCTCATGGCTTGCTCAGCCTGCTCTCTTATAGAACCCAGAGCCACCAGTCCAGGGATGGCACCACCCACAATGGGCTTGGGCCCGCCCTCATTGATTACTAATTAAGGTAATGCCCTACAGGCTTGCCTACAGCCCAATCTGATGGAGGCATTTTCTCCTTTGAGGCTTTCTCCTCTCTGATGACGCTAGCCTGGGTCAAACTGACATAAAACCCAGCAGTATACTAGGGTAACCATTATTAAGCATAGGACACTTCATTGGCTTTAAGTACGTTCACATTGTGCTACAGTTACCACCAGCCAACTCCAGTGAGTGCTTGAATACGGTTGGTTTGGGTTTTGCTGTACGGGTGGATGGAGAGTAGGCCGACATGCACGGGAAACTGCGTCTCTGCTCCACCTCCAGCACTTGCAATCATTTTGCACAGACTGTACCTTGGTACCCAGTAACCCATAACCGTCCATTCTCTTCAGCTCCGGCCCCTGGCAGGCACTCTATGTCTATGAATTTGACTCTTCAGACATCTTGCACAGGTGGAAGCATGCTGTATTTGTCTTTTTGTGTCTGGCTTATCTCATTGAGAAAGGTACCAAAGTTCATCCATGTTGCACTGAGAGTGTTGGAGTAGCTTCTCCTCTTCTTGGGTCTCAGGTACCCAAGGCTAGCCTTAAACTCACTCTGTAGCAGAACATGACCTTCAAGTTAATTGATCTTCCTGCCTATACCTTCTGAGTGCTAAGATTATAGGTATGTGCCACCACACCTGGTTTTATGTGGTGCTGGGGACAAAATCCAGTTTTATGTGTTCTACCACTGAGCTACATCCCCAGCTATTTCCTTGTTTTTTAGAGCTGGCTCATAATATTGTGTGTGTGTGTGTGTGTGTGTGTGTGTGTATCTCACTTTTTTTTTTTTTTTTGGTTTTTCAAGACAGGGTTTCTCTGTGTAGCCCTGGCTGTCCTGGAACTCACTCTGTAGACCAGGCTGGCCTCGAACTCAGAAATTAGCCTGCCTCTGCCTCCCAAGTGCTGGGATTAAAGGCGTGAGCCACCATGCCCGGCTCGTATCTCACATTTTTAAAAACGTATTTTATGTATATGTGGATGTACCTGAGTGTATGTATGTGCACTATGTGCCTGCAGCAGTCAAGTTATGTCAGAAGAAAACCCTGGATGCCCTGGACTGTTAGATCCCTAGTTATAGGTGGTTGTGAGACACCATGGGGATGTTGAGACCCAAACTCTGGTCCTCTGCAAGAGCATCAAATTCTCTAAACAATTGGGCTGTTTCTCCAGCCCCTGTACTATTATTAATTTAATAATAAAATAAAAAATCAGTTAATGGACTCTTTGGTCATATCATTCTTCAAATCTTTCCCTTTTTTGATGTCTCTTATCCCTAGAGACAATCGGGCAGGCAGGCCGGTGGGCGGGCAGGCCAGCGGGGCAGAACAGGCCTGACTGCTGAGGCCCTAACTCTACTGAAAGGCCAGGTAGGCAGCAGTCAAGAAGCCCTATCCGCAGCTGTTCATCAGTTGCCAGGGTCACGTGACTGACACTCGGTTTTAGAACTCTTGGTTTAAAGAGAACCTGGTGCTGTGTCCTGTGGGAAGAAGACTCTAGACAACACTGACATTTTTACACAAGTTTTCACTGAAGCCAGGGTGAGCATTTTGACCTACCCCAGTGACCCAGTTACGATGTCATTTCCAGCCTCACTTCCTCTGAATGGCAATGTCTGACGCCAGAGCTCTCAATGTGATTGAGTTTTTTGCTACATATTCTTCATGCTCTTAGAAATTAAAACATTCTTCTCCTGGACAAATTCGGCATAAAACATTCCAGAAGTAAAAATATTGATAATCTCAGTGGACTACCCACCTCAACACAAACGTCTTTACTTGAGTTTAGTTCAAGTACAAGCTGGATTTGCATCTTAACCTATGGGGAGGTTGATGCAGATACCAGCAAACATTTGACATGTGCAGATGGAAATTCAGAAGTGCTATATGACATACTTAAGGTTACATATCTAGCCTTACATACATAGAATTGAAAGCCAGTTCCTTGGAATTTAATGTTTATGTTTTTAAAATTAATTTTTAAAAATTTATTTATTTTGGGGGAGGGTACATGTGTGGAGGTTGGAGGACAACTGGTAGGGTTAGGTTCCTACTGTAAGGGTCTTGGGAATTGAACTCAGACCATCAGGCTTAGCAGCCGGTGCCTACTGGCTGAGCCATCTCGTCAGCCCTATAGCTTTCCTTTGGGTCACACGTTTTAACTCCTGGAAGCAGAGGCTGCACTGTGGATTGTGTGTGACATTAGTAACTTGAAAGCTTTGACGACTGGTGTTGCTACCAGTCTGTCTCACGTGAGATAAATAATATTGCCCTTTCCAACCCTGGAATGCGACTTAAGCAGTGACTTGCCCCAGGCCTGGGAGAGTCGGAGGAGGATTTAAACCAGGCTGTCCCTGATGGAGAGTCTGCCACCCTGAGCTCCATTCTTGAGACAGGGGTATGCTTTTGTTTGATTGTTTATGGGTTCCCAAAGAAAAGACTTTAAAACTGATAAAGGCAGAGATGAGCAGGGTTCCACAAGGTCCCCTCAGGAGGAAGCTGGGCACAGACTGCCCTAAGAGAGCAACTGCCTTCAGTCTGATATGATCAAAGCCAAACTGGTGACCCTCTACAACTCCCTTGCCCCACCCCCTCCTGACCCCGCCCAGCCCCCTCACCTTTCCAGAGCCCGTGCTCCTCTCTATTCATCTCTTTGCCTTCTTTCCTTCTTTCCCTCACATCTCCCTCTATCTCCCCGTCTGTCCGTCCGTCCGTCCGTCCGTCCGTCCGTCCCTCCCTCCCTCCGTCCTTCTGCCTATCTCCACTTCCTCTCATATAAAACCTGGTGCATTCTGGAGCTCATGTTCAGGTAACACCAAGTTCTTTTAAGAACTCAGGCTCCTGATTCTATGCATTTGCCATTTAGGAGCCTTTGCAAATGTACTCCGTTCTCTTGGCCAGGCTCGGGGTCCCATGATGGGGCTCCTCTGCTATTCTAGCTGGGCATCTCGAGGGTATGCGGGGCTCCTCTGCTGATCCATTGTCCCTGCCACCCTCATCCCTGTTTACTGGCCAGGCTGGTGCACCCACAGCTGTCCCTGGCTTGTTCTCTTTCCAATGTGCTAGTTTCAGTTTGTGAAGGGTTGGGAACAATGGCAACCTTCCCAGAATAAGACTACAAATAAGACTTCTCATAAATAAGACTAGCAAATAGCCTGGGGAGGCCTCATCTGAATTAACTGCCTGAGTATTTTTTATAGCTAGGCTGGTCTCCAACTCATGGGCTCAAGTGATCCTCCTGCCTCAGCTGCCAGAGTAGTTGGGGCTATGCCTACTTTTGATTTTTTAGGAAGTATTTAAGTGTCTTTTTAGTGGTTGTTTTTTTTTTTAATTGCAAAACATGCACAAAGTACATTTTACCATGTGAGTAATTTTAAATCATGTATTTGTGTGCATGTGCCCCTGCATGGGGTTCCATATGTGCCACAGAGAGTATGTGGGGGAGAGGATAAGTTTTGGGGGGCAGTTAGTTCTGTCCTTCCACCGTGTGGGTCCTGGGGGTTGAATACAGGTCATCGGGCCGGTGGCAAGCAGCTTTTGGTGGCAAGCAGCTTTACCTCTGAGCCATCTCAGGGGCCCAGTGTGAATACGTTGTTTTAAATCTACAATTGGGTGGTACTAGATGCACTCACGGGACCATGCAGTCACCACCTCCATCCATCTATCCCACAACCTTTTTCACCTTGCAAGACTGAAACTCTGAATCCCTTGAGCTTGTGTGTGATCCATTTCCCCCTCCCTCTATGACCTTGCCGCTTGTGTGAGTTCAGTGGCTGAAAGTATGTCATGGAAGCAGACTCAAGCAGGATTTCATATTATACACTCAAGGTCCGTGACTGTACTCTGTGACCGAATGTCACACACTATGTGACGGCAGCACCCTTTCTTCATCTATTCATTCACCAACGGACATGAGTCACTTAAACCCTTTAACTAATGTATTACTGCTATGAACAGGACTGACAATAATTCCCAGAGTCCATGCTTTCAGGTTTCTGGAGGATATCTCCACGGTTGGGACGATTGGGTCATATGGCGGTTCTGTTTCCATAGCAACCACACCATTTTATGTTGAACAGGGCTCCGAGTTTTCTAGAAGCCCATCACTTGTCATTTCCTCTCAAATGCCTCTTCCCTAACTTTCTGGTTCTTCATTGTCTTTTAGACAATGAAACTCACAGCCTTCCTACTTTCAGTTAGTCGAGGCCTTTCCAGCATGAAGCAGTACGTTAGCTTATGTGTCCCTGCGTGCAGCGATGATTATAGAAACCCTGTTTTTATTATTCTCTCTCTGTGTGTGTGTGTGTGTGTGCGCGTGTGCGCACGCACATGGGTGTGCAGTGGTGCATACCTTTAGTCCCACTACTTGGGAGGTGGAGGTAGGCAAATATCTGGCAGTTCAAAGCCAGCCTGATCCACATAGTGAGTTCCAAGAAGGCCAGATCTACATAGTGAGATCTGTCATGGAAAAACAAAAAAAGAAAAAGAAACAAAGAAACAAGCCAACACAAAACAAGGTCCCGACTACACCTACTGGAGCTTTGTTTTGTCATATATGATTTATTCAGTGTGTTTGTGTGTGTGTGTGTGTGTGTGTGTGTGTGTATAGAACAACTTTCAGGCATAGGCTCTCTCCTTCCACCACATCAGTTCTGGGGATCAAACCCAGGGCCCCAGGCTTGGTGTAGGTATGTCTACCTGCTGAGCTGGTCACCAGAAGGTAAAGGTGTTGGTAACCAAGTCTGATGACCTGTGTTCAGTCCCTGTGATCTACATGGTAGAAGGAGAAAACCAACTCTCACAAGTTCACATACACATACACACGTGTGTGTGTGTGTGTGTGTGTGTGTGTGTGTGTAACTGAACTTACTCAATGGAATAAGTACCACTAACAAAAGCCATGGTCATTAGTGCCATTCTACAGGGTTCTTCCTTTGGTTCTGTTTAATTAGGACTCGGTATCTTAAGGCAGTCCAAACAGACACAGACAGAAACAAATACAGGGAGGATCCTCATCCTACCCAGCTAATCGAGGGGACTGACTTACATAGTAAGATTCAGTAGCCAGAACAATACTAGGCCACCACCCACATCAACCGCTGCAGTTAAGAAATTCTAATTACGGGCTGGTGAGATGGCTCGGCGGGTAAGAGCACCCGACTGCTCTTCCAAAGGTGCAGAGTTCAAATCCCAGCAACCACATGGTGGCTCACAACCATCCTTAACAAGATCTGACTC
>NC_034594.1:154203925-154209601 GCF_900095145.1 Mus pahari | reverse complement strand
GGAAGGAAGGAAGGAAGGAAGGAAGAAAGAAAGAAAGAAAGAAAGAAAGAAAGAAAGAAAGAAAGAAAGAAAGAAAGAAAGAAAGAAAGAAAGAAAGATTCCAACAGTGGAAAGGCCTGCAGCTCAGGCCTGCAATACCAGCTACTGATGCTGAGGCGGAGGACCACAAGTTCAAGGCTTGCCTGGGCTACGGAGCTTGATGAAAGACAGCTTCAGCAACCCAGGGAAAGGAAGGCTAGGGCTAGGCTGTGGCCCAGTGGCAGAGTCCCTGCTTATGGGAGGAGGAGTAACAGAGAAACCCCACTGCCCCTGGGAATCACTGACTGTATAGGCCTCCTGCAATGATACTGACTGAAAAGTCTGAAGATGCTTTTCTACATTCTAAATGCATTTCTGCTCTACAGGGTTCTTGTTTGATTTTTGAGATATGGGTTTCTCTGTGCAGCCCTCCCTGGCTGTCCTGGAACCCACTCTGGGCCACCACGCCTCTGCTCGATATTTAAAAGCATAACAAAATGATAGTTATCTCGAATGCTGCTGCTTTAAGTTTTTCTTTGTCTTTCTGTTGCCATTCCTTTTTTCACAAATTTTACTGCACACCTGAAGGGGAGTAAAACAGAGAGGGTGACAGAAGGGGATGAAGAACAATAGCAGGGCAGGGCAGGCAGGCGGAGGAATTAAGAGCACTGGCTGCTCCTGCAGAGGATCCAAGGTTTCCAGCTCCCACCCAGGGCAGCTCACAACCACGGTAACTCTAGTTCCAGGGGATCCAATGCCCTCTCCTGACTTCCAAGAGTATCTGTGCCCGCATGGTGTACATACATTCAGGAACATACATGTACACATAAAATAAAAAAATAATAATTAATTTTTTAAAGGTCATGACGTTAGCCAGAACTCATTCCCATGTCTCTATTTAAAATTTTCTCTATTAATATTTTCCAATGTCTTAAATGAATGATAAACTGGGAAGCAATAGAACTTGGTAAGAAAAATACAAGTACTCAGACCTGTTGTATTTCTACTTCAAGAAATGATCCCTCCCTTTTAAAATTGTATTTATTTTTAAGACAAGTTCTTAACCTGTAACTCTGGCTGGCCTGGAATTCCCTATGTACTTCAGTGATCAAACCCCTGCCCCCTGAGTGCTGGGATTAAAGGCTGGTGAGGGTCCTCCTTCAGAGTCTTCTTTCGTCCCTCCATGAATATGATTCTGAAAGGGTTCTCAAGCTAGGTACACAACCCAAGATTGGTGGGTTGAAGCAGTCAAAGTGTACTTTATCCCGCTGGCCAGTGTCAGGATCAGCCATGGCCATGACCCATGCAGGTCACTTACTGATGATTTTCTTAGGTTTCCCATCACCTGGTTCACTGCGGGGAGAGCCCAGCCCTTCTCTGGTGGCCAAGGATGAGTAAGCCAGGAGCTGCTGGCAGCTGTGGTCACAACTCTGCTAACCTGACAGAAATAATCCAATACAAATTCATTAATTAACTGATTAATTAAAAACAAACAAATGAGAGCCCCAACCATATGACACTAGTCATTCCTGCGTCTCCCGAGGGCTCAGCACAAGAGAAAGAATCCCCTTAGTTCAAGCTGGCCTTTTCCACTGAAACTTCTTTTTTAAATGAGTGATTCATATAGGTTTCTTATTGTCTGCCAAAATCACAATACAGTCAACATTTCCAGAGCAGCAGAGTTTGGGGCTCCTCCAGGGAAGAAAATCCAAGTCTCCTTCAGAAGCCAGATTTATCTGGATATACTATGTCATTGACTCCCAGGACTCCTCACAGACCGCTCTTCCCTCCCATCGACTCTGAGTCTTCCTTCTTTCCCACCTAGATGTCTGTTTCTATTGGGATCTTCAGCTCTCCGTTTTTTGGAGCTCATGTAATCTAGTGTCAGTGCCGTCACTCCACTGGACTGCAGCCTAGTACACGTGGAGGCCAAGATCTGAACCATGCCTCAGAGATCTCCAGGAATATCTGCTTCCTTCCTTCCTTCCTTCTTCCCAAGTCCGAGTGAACTGGATCCCTTGAACTCTTCTGAGGGATGACATCAGTGTCTGTCAGAAGGGAAAAGAGCATGGCTCTGCGCCTACTCATGCTTGCCTTCCTTAGCCACGACGCACAAGCAACAGCCTCACGGGGAACTTGGCCGAGTGGGGCTGAGCTGCAGCTGGCTTCCAAGTGCTCATTCCTCCAGAATTCATTAGGTAGGCGCGGGAGAGCCTCTTCCTGACGGTTCTACACCAACCCAACAGTCACACCGGAATGGTGTCCCCTGGAAACGTGCACTTGAGCTTTTTTTAGTTCCTTTTGAACCAGCTGAGAACAGTTTGAAACATTCAAACAAAACTTTATGAATTATCTCTGGACAACAGAAGGAAATGAGAAGCTAGGCTTACAGCATACAGTTTTCAGCTACTGCTCAGAGCTGCAAGAGCTGCTATCTTAGGTGATGTAACGTGTTGCCTTAAGAGCTTGTCCTCCTATCACTCTGCTTGCCCTCCCTCACCTTTGATTAGGGAGGAGTTGTGGGATGCCAAGACAGGCTTTGAGAGGCCATCAGAACACTGGCTGATGTGAGCATCTGGATAAAAATCTTGTGATTGGGGCTGGTGAGATGGCTCAGTGGGTAAGAGCACCCGACCGCTCTTCCGAAGGTCCAGAGTTCAAATCCCAGCAACCACATGGTGGCTCATAACCATCAGTAACAAGATCTGACGCCCTCTTCTGGAGTGTCTGAAGACAGCTATAGTGTACTTACATATAATAAATAAATAAATCTTTAAAAAAAAAAAAATCTTGTGATTGGGCCAGGCGGTGGTGGTACACGCCTTTAATCCCAGCACTTGGGAGGCAGAGGCAGGCGGATTTCTGAGTTTGAGGCCAGCCTGGTCTGCAGAGTGAGTTCCAGGACAGCCAGGGCTACAGGAGAAACCCTGTCTCGAATCTTGTGAATGGAATGACAGCTCTAATCAACACACTTTCTCCTTGGTGTACTAGTCACTGCTCTATGCAAAGCCTTATGGGAAAAACTTGAAGAACACTGGCATATTAGTTAATTTTTCTAACATAACAAATTACCCCATAGGTTTAGTGACCTTAAAATAGCAATCATGGGATGGGGGGCGTAGCTCAGTGGCAGAACGCCTTAGCATGTATGAGGCCTTGGGTTCAATACCTAGCAAACACGAACAAAAACTATCATTTCTCATTACTCTGTGGATAAATTGGGTGGTTATTTTGGCCTAGGTCAGCTGGGGTTGGTTAGTATAGAATGGCTTTATTCATGGTCTGTGGGTTTGGCAGACTACTGGCTCAGGAGCTCAGCTTGAATAACCCCATTCTCCTTGATATAGCCATGAGTTAATTAGTAGAGAAGCTCGGCTTCTTCCCTCGCTCATCTCAATTTCCAAAGAGCAGTAGGAACGGACAGATCCCAGTGCATAAACCCTCTACAAAATTTTGCTTCTGTAACATTTGCTATTATACCAGTGGCCCAAATAAGTCATATGGGGAAGAGTTTAGCAGCAGTGCGAGAGCAGCCACAGGGATGGATAGTAAGGGTTGGGGGAGGACATCACTGTGAGCAGTTGGGAAGGAGTGAAGGATAAGAAGAAACACGAAGGTAGGTGATCCACATGCTGTTGGAGGCTGTGGCCTCCATTGTCCTGGGCTTTAACCCTGCTGAGGAGGGCAGGGAAGCTGGCACAAACTCAGTTTCTAGCAGCGCCAGGCATGTGTGGAAGCACCTACGGCTATATTTGGGCCTGTAGAAACGTTACTCAAAGGTTTCTGCTCTTTGTAAACTCCATCACTGAAGAAAGCCATCCCCTTACTTATTCCTCACAGAGGATTTGTCCTTGTTTAGCTGTATCTGCTCTCCCCCACTGGAGGCTCTCCCACTCCCTAACTAGGGGTTGGGTACAGTTTTAGATGTGGTTGCCAGTGGTCTGTGTTTTCACCCCTGTGCCTTCCAGTAATAAAGTTGTCTTCCTGATCTCAAAGCCAGGACATGACTCGGTTCTGATCAGCTAGAGAACTTCTTCACTCTGGCTCAGGACAGCTGACCACTACTGACCCACTCTGGGCCAGTCAGAATCCTTGCTAGTTAGCCTGTCTTGTCTTGGGGTTACAGTGCTGGGATAATGTGAGGTTGGAAGTAGATGCAGTGGAAGGGATTAGTCAAAACAAAAAGGCACTGGTAAGCAAGGCTAAGGGAGAGATGTGGTGACTCGGTTTGATCCTCAAAACTAATTAGCCCGAAGGGCACACCCGATATACACTATCACTAAACTGCCTTTGGGAATGTGGGTCCTGATAATGCTTGCAGAATCTTAACAAGAAAAACAAACAATCAATCAATCAAACCAAACCAAACCCTCCCTGCATCTTCCATAGATGAAAGCTGAAAAGCTCTTTTGGTAAAGGAAGTGTTAACGGTAGGTAGAAGGACCTTAGTTAGAGATGATACACAACCTTCTGGTACTGTTGCAGACTCTCTCGGGGAGGTGCCCCATCACTAGAAGACATCGGGCCTTTCGTCTGATGGATTGATTGATGGCAAGCAAATAGGGCACAGTGTAGAATCAAATGACTCCATCTCAGAAGCGTTTACGTATTTATAGTCACCACCTAGGCTGCTTCCATCCTTTATTCATGGCTCGCTGTCTTCCTGTCTGGGGCAGTTATTCTGGAGAGCGCTATTGAGTCACACCTGACATCAACTATGAACTTAGCTAGTGACATCAGCTTTCAAAATTAAACACACTGTCTAGTGCTTAGGATACCAGAGGAGCATGAAGAACCACAGGCCAGCATTCTTAGGAGCTGCTCCTTAACTTAATTTGGTCATCGTGCAGCAGAAAAAGAATGCCAAGTCAGACTCTCTATTAGACAGAGGCCTGAAGATATAAATAACTCAAATAAAGCAAGTTAAGAATCACAATCTCATTAGTAATAGGAGAGAAAACAAAGTGAAAAGATAGGCGGAAAAGACCAGACTGTGAACTTTTGAAGGGAAACACCGTTTGCAAGTGAGAGACACTGAATAAAATCAAGCACAATGAGATGCTCGGAGAGGCTGACATTATAAAAAGCACAAAACAGAAAGCCAGTCACAGAAAACAAATTATGAGGTGTCTGACAGAGATAAAATGGCAACCGAGAAAGACGTGATACCCTGAATGGGAAGCTAGGCTCTATTCAGGGCCCTTTACTGAAATATTAAAACCATATTCATCTATGATAAAGCTTAAACGAGTATTTAAATCCCAAGTCTTTCACAAGAATGCAAATGAAGGAACCATGTTCTTTGGTGATTCTCACTGTAGACTAAGACTGGCATGTTTGCTTTGCAAACAACCAAAGCTAAAGCCAGGACAGGGTCACCACGGGGTGATGTATTCCCTTCCTACTTTATGTGATATGAATCAGAATGGTAATAAAGAGAATGCAGACATTTCTCAAAAGACCTTTCAAAATGTACATGTGGGACTGGAGAGACGGCTGGATGGTTGCGAGGAACCCAAATCCCATTCCCAGCACTGAGATCCAGTTTCAGGAAGATCTGACTGGCCTGACCACAGAGGGTGTGTGCACCCACAGGTATAAACCCAGACTCAGAGGTGTGAGACTCAGAGGTGTGAGCACTCACAGGTATAAACCCAT
>NC_034594.1:154191310-154203265 GCF_900095145.1 Mus pahari | reverse complement strand
AAACCCAGACTCAGAGGTGTGTGCACTCACAGGTATAAACCCATACCCACATACAGTCCTAGCACTAATTTGGACAGTCACTGAACTCACTTAGTGAGTCCTTGTCACCAAAAACCACAAGGAAGGTCCTAGATCAGAGGACTGCCGAGGAAGGGGGTTGCTAATGGGACATGGGAATACATTTTGGTTTGGGAACTTGCCACTCTGGTTTGTTGAGGCAAGAGGCACATGACTGAATTTTTTTTTTAAAGATTTATTTATTGTATACTTATATTTATATATTGTATATTTATTTATTTATTGTATACTGTAGCTGTCTTCAGACACTCCAGAAGAGGGCGTCAGATCTTGTTACAGATGGTTGTGAGCCACCATGTGGTTGCTGGGATTTGAACTCCAGACCTTTGGAAGAGCAGTCGGGTGCTTTTGCCCACTGAGCCATCTCACCAGCCCATGACTGAATTTTTAACTGTGCTAGTTACATTTCCTAAGCGATCTTCAAGCTCTTGTCTCATTTTTCTTTCTTCCTGTAGGAGACTAAACCCAGGTCCCTGACCTTGAAAGGCCATACCCCAATTCTCTCTCTTCCTCCCAGCTCCCAGCCCTCCGACTGCTTCTCCTCCCTTTCCTACTTTAGATGGGATCACATATGGGCCAGGTTACCTTAATCTTGCTCCTGTTGCTGAAGAAGACTTTGAATTGCTCCTCTTGCCTCGGTTTCCCGAGTGATGGGGTTACAGGCAGGCTTGAACTCTTTCTTTCTCCCCTCTTTTTAATCAGCGGAAGTAGAATGAAATAAAAGAGTTCTACTATGGGCTGTGGTACTTGTCTTTCTCATTTACTAGTAACAAATTCTTCTCACATCCAAAGCATGTCTCTGCCCAATCCCATTAAAGCAGCATTTGTACAGAAGACAGAAATGAGAACAAAGTTCTTCCCCTTGGGGCTTTTTTTTTTTTTTCTCCCAGTGCTAGTCAATCAAACCCAGGGCCATGTGCATGCTGACCTTGCAATGGCTTTTTCTCCTCTCTCTCTCTCTCTCTCTCTCTCTCTCTCTCTCTCTCTCTCTCTCTCTCTCTCTCGTTTGCTGCTCAGTTTATTCACAACCACAATGTTCAGCCAGGAAAGGGCTCCAGCTCTTCATAGATACAGTACAGTATCACTATTTACTTCATATTTGAGGTGGTACTAAAGATTAGTTAAAGGTAAGAGCCTAGGCTAGCCCTATCCTGGACTTCTCTGTTATAGCAGATGACATTGAACTCCTGATCTTCCCCTCTTCTACCTCCTGGGTGTGTCAAGCCTACATCACAGCAATTTGAAGGTAATTTTCAAACTAGAACTTGGTCAGGTTATCATGGTAGCAACTGTACTTTTTTCCAAAGAGAATTAAAATTGGGATTTTTTTGGTTTTTCGAGACAGGGTTTCTCTGTGTAGCCCTGGCTGTCCTAGAACTCACTTTGTAGATCAGGGTGGCCTCGAATTTAGAAATCCGCCTGCCTCTGCCTCCTGAGTGCTGGGATTAAAGGCGTGCACCACCACGCCCGGCAAAATTGGGATTTTTAATGAGTGTGAACCCTACCTGAAAGATAGATAAAAGACTATGAAGGAGGAAGTCTTAAGCAGTGTGTGTCAATTTGGGGGAAATTTGTTTGGGATATACCTAGTGGCACCATCTTTCTTCTCTGCTATGAACAGCCAGAAAATAATCTTCCTTGACAGTTCTTTTGATCACGTTTTGAGGAAATACTCCAAGGTCACTTGTCACCTGATTGTAATGTCTGAGAAAACCTCCTGGGTAGTCTATCAAGTTTGGTTACAGTAAATAGAAGTCGATTCAATGTGAGAAAGAATGCAATCCCTCTGTTTTTCCCCCAGGCTGCCTACTAGATTTTAGAAAATGCAGGATAAGGGTTCAGAATTAGATCATGACCATAGCTGTTTGTAACCATTTTCCAAAGCACCTGGCTGGATCATTGTCTAGACATGGAGCCCACGCTCACCAATGCAGTCATGGCTAAATTTCTGTAGAAAGAATGCACTGTACTATCTAGAATGTGACCTCTACCAGTTAAATAACACAAGTCCATTCTGGCTGTGGGAATCATCTGCCAAGGCTAAGCACTGCTGAGCTAAAAGAAGAACTCTTTCTTCTGCAAAGGAAGAAGTGAAGTTAATGAGATAGATCCCAGTTTAGAAGGGAGAGGGAGGAGAAATGGAGAGAAAGGGAAGAAATTTAAAGATGGAAAGGCCAATAGTTTCTTCTATCTTCTGGTGGTAATTTTGAACTGCGATGATATGCTGGTAACTAAGGTTGAAAGAGGGGTAATAAAGATATTTAAAAAAAAAAAACCAGCCAGGCGTTTTAATCCCAGCACTCGGGAGGCAGAGACAGGCAGATTTCTGAGTTCGAGGCCAGCCTGGTCTACAGAGTGAGTTCCACGACAGCCAGGGCTATACAGAGAAACCCTGTCTCGAAAAAAACCAACAAAACAAAACAAAACAACAACAACAAAAAACCCTTAAATCCCGCTGAGTGTTGCTTTCTACATTATTTTCCCACCATGTTTGGGGTTGGGGGGGTAGTGGTTGGGGGAGACAAACATTTTACTGTGAATTGCCAGCAAATACAGTACTGCTACATACAATCATAAGTATAAAGTTCACTCCATATTCCTTCTCCGTTTTCATCCCTCCTAATCCAGCGAGAACTTTAAGGGATGAGGAAGGGGAAGGCTTTAAGCTCTTAGCAGTGATTTTCTGATGGTGGAGAAGCATTAGTCATGCTTCCTCTTCAAGTCCATAAATGGAGACCAAGCCTACTGATGCTATCAATTTAAACAAGGTTGGCTCGGGGGAAGCCCTCAGAGCCACACTGACTCCCATAGCTGGCGGCAGAAGCTTGGTATCTCTCATTCCCAGCAGTGTGGGTCAATTTGCTAGACCAAACCGGGGTAAAAAAATGTCTCGGAGAGGGAAAGTTGAGCTCTACTGTGTTAGGAAGGAAGTTCGAGGTGGGAATGTAGCTAGTGGTTGAGAATACCTAGCTTAGCATGTGAAAGCAGGGTTAGATCCCTAGCACACACATGTGCACAAGCACACACATGCATTTCTTCTGAATAGTGTCTTCCATATCTTAGGGGAGCTGTCTATTCACTCGCTGATTCATTCTTTCATTCACCTTTCAAACATCAGGTCCCTACATGTTGGTCCAGGCAGTGTTCGAGACTGGCAGCCCTTATGGCATGGAGCTGAGATCATTTCAAAGACCTCAATGATTCAGTCACACCAACTTTAGTTTTTAAGCGAAAGTTTAGGTTTCTGAGGAGACAATCAGCTGCATGACTGTTATGAGGAGACAGTCAGTATGATGTGGGAGGAGGAACACGAGACCAAGAGATGGAAATCCTGGGTTTGAGTTGCAGTTCTACTACAAAGGCACTATGAGGCAATGGGCAAGTTACTTAACCTATCCGATTTCACATTCCTCTTCTTCTAAATGAGTGAATGACTTAAGATACCCCCCCTTCTCTAAAATTCTTTCATAATATATAGGAACACATTCCATTAAGTTTCCCCCGTGACCAGAATTAGTCTAGTTTCTAGCCCAAGTTTCTGTTTTGCCCTTTCAATGTTAGACCAAATACGAACAAGAAGTAACATTTTGTTAGACCGAACAAACCGTCTTTCCACAAAATGACCTTTGGAGGTCAGGCCAGCCAATGCAAGATCTAAATCCGAAGGCAATGGTGTGACCAACTTGTGAGCTGGCAGGCTGCCATTAAAAAGAATGGAAATGGGTGTAGGCAGCCAACATTCTTGGCTGGTACATTTTTAATAAACACAGAAAACAAGAATAGCATTTTCCTCTTGGATCACTTAATTTGGTACTCATACCACTGGGACATCAGCAGTTAGGATAAAGATGATTTCTTTAGATCATGATGGGATTAGCTAGCAAAAATGAGAAGCAGGTTATGATGTCATCTGCAAGGAATTTTTATTGGTGCTTCTTGTCTCTGTCAAGAGATAGTTTCTCCTCCTCGTCTGGTGGTGGTGAAGGCTTTTATCTGAAACCTAAGCTCTGTTGTACTTACTATATTGGTATGAATGAACTGAAGAGAGCTGGTGTGACTTCTGGTTGAATGTGTCTTAATTCTTTCCCCAAGATGATTCAATAGGCATTAGTGCTTTTTTTTTTTCCTAGACATTTGTTAACTTGTTGAGTACTTGAGGCACAAGCATTTTATACAAATGCACTTTATACAAAGGCAGTGCACCTCATAGCTGCGATGTTTTCTAATCATGGCTATTGTACTAATAATGCACGAGGGTGCTTGAGGTGTATATTTCTGTCTCTTGTAATATGGGCAACGAGGGCATTTGGCTGACAAGGCTGTTTTCTTCAGTCCTTGGAGATCCTTGAATAAAATGCTCTGTGATGGCAAGCTGTAATTAGCTATGTGGGTGGAAATTAGTGTTCTTCAAGTACACCATGTTTAGGGCAGAGGCACCGTGCTTTTTACTACCCGAGGCCACCCTGGTCCTGAGCCACAGCTCTAGGTCACTGCTTCTTGCAGGGCTTCCTTCCCAAAAGCAAACCGCCTTTGTTGAGCTCTGAAACCAGGAGGCTTTTCATAGTTAAAGCAGGTTAAACCCTTCTCCAGACAATTCAGGCATTGACCAACGATGGCTAGGATACGTTAGCTTGTGTCATTTGAAAGTGCCCAGAATGCCAGCTTTCATAAGGATCTTTAGAACCGCAGCCCATATTATATGGAACATCAAACTTTTGAATGGATTCCTGCAGTATTGCTAGGTCCTCCATTTTGGATGTAATAGACATCGGGTAGCTGCAAAAGCCCTTTCTACCCTGGTCTAGGCACCTGTATACTGCCCACGAAAGCGGGCTCTCTCTCAGGTTTTTAAAATTTTTATTAGATCATTGGATTTGCTGTTTTCATTCTACACCACCACCACCACCAAAATTCGGGTTTCTCAGAGGCCCCCTGCACCATCTGACTAAACCATTCGCTGCGTTTAGTATTTTCTATCTACCTTCTCAAGGAGGTGAGCTCCAGAGTAGGTGAAAGACAGAGCATTTAAAATTATCCTCAGTTCCCATCCCTCCCCGCCCCCGGCCGGGATTCCCTTTCAGCTGGTGACGACAGAAAGGGTTCCACGGGCTGCGTCTCTCGCGGCTGCACAGGGTTCCGCGTGCCTCGGGCCACCGCGTTTCCCGACACCGATGCGTTAGCGCTGTGTGTGTGTGTGCGTTTATGCGCGCGCGTGTGTTTGTGCAGTCATCCCAGTACCGTGCGCGCGTCGGCCGGATCCCCAGGTCCGGCACGCTCGGGGGGTCCTCGGGAATCCGGGGGACGACGATGGCCACGTTTTGCGTGTTCGGAACTCTCCTACATCCCGCCTACATCCCACGGGTGGGGGTGGGTGGGAGGGAATCGCATCGCGCCGGGGGCGCGCAGAGGAGGGGGGGATGCCGGCCCGCTCTCCGTGATTGCGCCCCGCTCGTCACGCCCCCCCCCCACCCCGCTCCCCCGCGGTCCGCTCCTCACCTCGGCCTCCGGGCTGCGGGAGGGCCGCGGCAGGAGAGCGAGGTCAAGGGCAGAGCGGGCGGCGAGCCCCCCTGCGACCGCGGGGGGCGCGGAGCCGGGTGGGCGGCAACAAAGGGCCGCGGCCGCCGCGCCGCCCGGCCTCGGCCGCCGCCCCGCAGCCCCCTCGTGCGCACCGCCCCTCGCCCCGGGAGGGAGGGGGAGGGGAGCGGGCGAAGCGGGAGCGGCGGGGGCGGCGGGAGGAGGGCGGCGCCTGCGTGCTCCGCCGCCGCCCCGCCCCCGGCGCCCCGCGGCGAGCCCGGCTCTCCTCCCGCGGCTGCAGCAGCTGCCGGTTCCTCACGGCCTCGGCGGCGGCGGCGGCGCGCTCGGAGCGGCCTCTGGAGCGGCGGGCGGGCGGACGGACGGACGGACGGACGGGCGCGCGGCCCCGGCGGCTCCCGTCTGAGGCGGCGGACGAGGCTCGGCGGGGAGGAGGCGGCGACGCAGGCGGAGGAGGCGGCGGCCGCCGGGGACCCGCTCGGCGCCTCGGCCCCGTGCCCCGTCCCCAGCCCGTGGTCGCTCGCGCTCGGCGGGCCGGCGCCTCGCCTCTGCGCGCGGAGATGGTGTAGCCCGGCCGCCCGAGCAGGAGCCGCCTCTGCTCGCGCGTCCCCGCGGCGTCCGCCTCCCCGCCTGAGAAGAGACCCTCCGCTCGGCGTCTCCCGCGCCGGAGAAGCCTCGGCGCCGCCGGCACCATGAGGTGAGGGGCGCGCGGGCCGCCAGCCATTGTGCCGCGGCGCCGCGACCGCTCTGCGCGGACCCGCCTGCCCCGGCCCGCGGCGCCGGCTCGGCTCTCCCGGCTCTTCCCCGCTCCCTTTTGTCCCCTCGGGTTTCTCCGGTCCAGCCGCCCTGCCCAGCCGCTCTGATCTGGGGGAGGGGGCTCCTCCCGTGTCCCCTCAGATGCTCTTCTTTCACCCAGGATTTCCCTTCTTCAATTCAATATGCCAGCTCCCTCCCTCCCTCCCCCAGCCAGGGCTAACGAAACCCAGGAGATGGGGAGGGGCTCGGTAGTCGTAGCGTGCTCGTTGCCGAGAAACAGGTATTTTCCGTATATCTGTAAAAATTCCCTGCACTTTTAGTACAAAGCTCTAGTGTTTAATTAAAAGGGGGGTGGGGAGGAAAGTTTGGAAGCTTTGAAATCTCTGCGGGGAATAAAGTGCCTCTGGTAGGGGTAAAGCCGAGGAGCGGGGAAAGGTGAACATTTCTCGATGGTGGGGGAAGGGAGAGCATTTACTAGGTTTCCACTGGCGGGGGACAGTGTGAGGCTGGGATAAGTTGTTTGAGGTTTGTAAGCCCGGGCGGGGGAGGGTTTTGTTTGGAAAGCCCTTCTCTCCGGTTCGTAGCAGCCTGTGTTGCATTGCAGCAGAAGCGGCCGCGTTTCCCTTCCTCTGTAATCAATACAATTATTTTTTTTTTCAGCCCCAAAGGAAAGTCTTGGATGTACCGTGGTGAAATGCTTTTTGATTGATACGGTGAAACATATGGTGTGATGTTTTTTCATTTTTGTTTCTCCAGTTGTGTAGGAGAATAAACCATGATGTGGTGTGTCACTCATTGGAGACCACCCACCACCCACCCCCAAGCCTTTCCTAAGGTTGTTTTGTGTCCATAACCTCCTGCTTTTGGATTGGTGCAAGACTTAGAAATAGAACTTCGTAGACTGAAGGCTGATGCATTTTGCGTTATCATCCTTAAAGGCCTCCCTTTTAGATTAAACAATTGTGGATGAAGTAAATTACTCAGTTTCTTCCTCCCGAGATAGTCTTTCAGTTCATTTGGATTTGAATCTCCTTTGTGTTAAAGATTAATGGCCGACGGTTGCCAAGACCTTTATAATGTAATGAAATGAGATTTGAATAATATCTACAAATTACTTCTCTTTGGCCTGAAAATGTTGTCATTGGAATTTCCCCCCTTATTTGTGTTTGAAACTTTAGCTTTTATATCCCCCTCCTCAAAAAAAAAAAAAAAAAAAAAAAATCAGGGTTGAACACAGTCCCGTTACAGTTTTAAGTATATTTTTGTGCTGTGTTTACTATGAATTTTTCCAATTCTAAGTGACAGATCATTATGTTAGTGTTAGATTTTTGCCAAGTGACCCCTTTTCCTAGTTGATTTCATACAACTTATTTCAAATGTTTAAAAAGTAATTATGGTGTAGAAATCGAGATTAATCTTTGTAAAATGCAGGTTGAGAAACTTCAGTTATATTTTTGTGCATTTTTTCCTAAGCTACTGGTGGCCTTGAAAATTCAGGAACTGTTCTGTCAGGTAATAGTACATACTGTTGATTTGTACTTTAGTGACATAATGCTATAGGTCTTGCAGAACAACTTTTTTTTCAGACTTGCAATAATTTTCTTAAAATATTAAAAGGGCAAAATAAAGCAGGGTATTTTAACATTCGATCAAAGCTATTTGAAAGCTTGTGAACAAAATATATTAGTTTGAAGTATTTAGTAAAACCTAAATACCATACACTGTCTCAGTAAATTATGTCTGGACTTAGAAGTTCTAGCTTCTAGTAAAATATAACTAATGTTTTTAAAGCTGTTTTCTTGCCATATTTATTATTAGCTGTAGAGATAGAGAAGTCACACTGAAGTTTTCCAGTTTTGTAAATTCAGAACATTCTCCCCAGGTCTGAGGCTTTTGAGCAGTCTACAGTAATTCTTTGTAGGCTGATTTTGAATAATTTAAGAGCAGAAAAGAGGATCAACTAGTTTTTCACTTTGAAAGGCTTTGGATTGTAGAGTCTCTTGTGAGTAGTTCCTTAGAGGGTGAGGGTAGGGTGGCTTGGTCTGAGGTAATCTCAGATGCTGTAGGAACTAAAAGTTAACCTTTTAATGGAATGAGCCCCCCTGTAACCCCCCCACCCAGAAACAGGGATATTGAAGAGGAATTTCCATTAAGTTGGTCAGAACTCTGAAGCAGTAAGTCTTACAGAAGTGAGTATTTGTGGTAAAATCTCTCAGATGTTTTAATTTTAGGAACAGTGTGTTTTTGTCACATAGTGTACTCTTAAACAGTAGGGAACTCTGTGTTCCTGAAAATCTAAAGACACAATCTACATGTAAAGTGCTGGGTATGGAGTTATTAGATCTTGATTAGAGGTGAGCAGTAATAACAAGTAGTCTAGGATTTACAAAGAACAGTGAACCAGTTGAGGGGGAAAAGGCCACAGGCCAAAAAAATGCCTGTTGTGTTTTTGGTTCTGTACTGTTTTTTTTTTTTTTTTTGTCATGTTTCAGAGGCATGGAAGATTCTTTGTGGTTGAAGTATGTATGGGGTGGTATCTTTTATAAACTAGTTGATCATTCAAAATTTTATGTTTTTCTTTTTTTAAACAGAACTTATTATTAAAATAGTTCCCTATAGTCTGGTTTCTAGGAAGAGCTCAGAACATTTTAGATGGGCATTTTTGTGCCATAGTGTATGATCTTGGCTACTGTGATGCTGTATACTCAGACTTTCTCATATAAAAAGGCACAGTGTGGCTATGGGGGTTTGACCAAAGCTGCTTTCTGAGTGTCCTTGAGCTAGGCACATAATTTCACGGACACAGCACACAGCATTACATTATATACATACACACACGCGCACACACATCCATGATAAATCAGTATGCACGTATAAAGCTGTATGTAGTTTATTTATTTGCTTTTTGAGACAGATCTCATGTATTGTATGCTGGTCTGCGACTCAGTTGTGTAACTGAGAATGACCTTAATTCTGATTCTCCCATCTTTACCACCAGAATGCTAGGATTACAGACTTGAGATGGCATCCACAGCTCTATGCTGTATTGGGGATTCTACCCAGGGCTTGCTGGATAAACATTCTGCCAACAGAGAACCTCTGTCCCAGTACATAGCTAGGTGACTCTTTACCGGGTTGTGAGGATCAAATATAGAAGGCGCTTTGTGTGCTTCCCTTGTTGTGAGATGCGCACCTATCTTAGACTAGTTGTACACAACTTTTGTGCAATTTGCTTCACTGCTGACCGTAGTTAAGGATTTCAACTACGTTGCACTTTGCTGATATGGTCCAGTAGGTTGTGGCTAACATGCAGATAAGGGCAATGATACATTTCTGCTGGATTGAGGAAGAATGCCATGTATTCATTAGTAATGTTTGCTTGACACATGCGTCCAGAGAATGGTTTCAGGAATGCTACTTATTAAACTGTTCTATGCCCAGCCTTACAGGTTAGGTGAGGAACTGTTTCTTTTCAGTTTTCTTTCTGTGTATATGTTTAGTTTTTGAAATTTTTTTTATAGTTTTGCTACCTTAATTTATAGTAATGATGAGTTTAAAATACATATACAGGTACAGTGAAGGGACAGAGAATTCTGTCTTGTTGATTGAGCATATTGGTAAAAGTTAATCCTATTATTTCACAGGGTTGTAGTGTCGAGATTCATATCCAGGAAAGGGTGCAATGGTAGTTTCCTCTTTCATGGTTTGCCGTTCATGCTTGCAGCTCTTGGGTATGTGGCTCTTGTACATACATCTATTTTACAAGTAGCTACATATTCAGGTTTTGCTTGTTTGTTTGTTGCATTTGTTTTTTCAGGGCAGGTTTTTTTATTTTTATTTATTTATTTTTTTATGTAACTTTGGCTGTCCTGGAAACTCACTGTGTAGACCAGGCTGGCTTCAAACTGAGAGATCCACCTGCCTCTCCCTCCTTAATGCTGGGATTAAAAGAGTGCATCACCACTGCCCTGCCATCTTCAGGGTTCTTTTTGTTTTTTTGTTTTTGAATATCAGTTTTATCGTTTTTAAGTGAATAAACCTTGAATATATGTATGGATAAGTAGATGCAACTTATTTAACTTTATATAATAGTCAGGGGTTTGGAATAAGCAAAGCAATTAGGCAGGCACTATTTGGACTGTACAGAAGAAATTATATTAGTTGCTTTAATATTTTATCTTACATACAACTTTTAAGAGCAGTGTGACTGTGTAACTTTCTGAATACCCAGTTTTTATTTTGAGAGTAAGGAGGTATTTGGAAAAGGAGATGTTAGTTTTATGTAATCAAGGGGTAGTGAATACTTAAGCCCTCATGTTTCTTCTCCCCCAACCTCTTCTTTGAAACTGATGGAATTGAGAAGACATAAAGGCTATAATATAAAGATAACTGAGTTGAGGTACCACAGGAGATGCCTCTAAATAGAAGCTTCAGAACTTTGCTTTATGGAAAACCACAAAGAGCAAAGAGGCTTCCTTGTAACAGCTTAGTAGTCCCAAACTGTCTTTCCCCCCCTTCCCCCTAAGTTCTAAAGGATCTAATATTCTACTCTCAAGTCCTACCACTAGCCCAAGGTTCTGCATCTTCATATTCGAGTTACCAGCAAACCACTCGGCATACTGTGTGTGTGCCAGTGTGCGTGCCTCTGACGGGCATTCTCTTAGAATCCTTTAGAACCTTCCGTATGGACAGTCACAGCCACAGCTTTGGAGTGCCTGTAACATTCTAGAGCTGTACTGGGTACAGCTCTGGTAGGATGTATAGTATTTTCAGGTACCGGTATTAATAAAGTTACTTAAAAACCAGCAGCACCACTACTACAAGAATGGATGTCGAATTTGTATCTTACACGATACCAAAGCTCAGAAGCAGCCAGGGCCTCAGATTCAGGTTTGTTTATCTCCAGAGCTCTTTGGACCATATTTCTTTGATTTCATTGTAAAATACTAAATTAATAGAAGAATAACTTTGGTTTTTTTAGTGTCTGATGAGATTTGAATTTGAGCAGCTGACTGATGAATCTCTTGGTTCAGCCTGTTTCTGCACTACTGCTCTCTTCTTTCTAAGTGCTTGAGATACCAGTTTGGTAGTTCATGATGTTCACGACAGAAGAATTATTTTCTCAAAGCTGGAGAGGGGAAGTTTAGGGCCAGTGGGGCCTGGTGAGGGCTCTTAGTTGTCATTTGGGGGATGAGAATAGAGTTAGGGATGGATTTTTCTTCTTCCTTAAAAAGCCATCAGTCTCATTGTCTTAGAGGTCACTTAACTGTAGTTACCTCCTAAAAGCTCTATCTCCAAATGAATTACACTTGGCACACAAAATGGACTTGGTAAGAAAGAATGAACCCTCTATTTCTAGGAATGTTTAACATCTTACAAGTTTATGCTAAGAATTTGAAAAGCCATGTAAAATGTTAAGCTGCTTTAGAAAACTTTAGAAGTTCCTCGGGCTGGAGAGATGGCTCAGTGGTTAAGAGTACTGACTTCCAGAGGTTCTGAGTTCAAATCCCAGCAACCACATGGTGGCTCACAACCATCTGTAACGAAATCAGATGCCCACTTCTGGAGTGTCTGAAGACAGCTACAGTG
>NC_034594.1:154188121-154191057 GCF_900095145.1 Mus pahari | reverse complement strand
TTTCTGAGTTTGAGGCCAGCCTGGTCTACAGAGTGAGTTCCAGGACAGTCAGGGCTACACAGACAAACCCTGTCTCGAAAAACCAAAAAAAAAAAAAAAAAAAAAGTATGTATGGGGGAGGTAATATACCTAAGTCACTTGGATTTCTAGAAATATATTCATATTGGGAAGCTTCCATAACAGAATTTTAACTCAACATACAACTTTGCTGAAGAATCCTTTTGATGTGAAACAAATATGTATGTACCTAAGGGTTGAGTAAATGATAAGGTGTGAAAATGGCATGGTATAAAGAATAGAGATTTTGAAGTCAACTCCGGATTCAGATTCTAGATTTGATATTTATTTACTCGCTGGTTTGTAAGTATTGTAAACTATTGAATTGAATTTCTTCTGTAAAGTTGTAATAATGTCTACCTTGCAGAATTGTTAGAAAAATTAAATAAGGCTCTGTCTGGCATAACACTTAGCACACAAAATGGCCTTGATAAAAAAGAATAAATCCTCTATTTCTAGGAAAGTCTAACATAAGTTTATGTTAAGAATTTGAAAAGCCGTACAAATGTTAAGCTGCTTTAGAAAACTTTAGAAGTTCCTCAGAAATTTAAATTTAGAATTATATGATTCAGTAATTTCACTAGTAGAGGCATAGAGATGGAAACATGTTTACCAAAAAGCTTGCACACACATGTTCCTAGCACCATTTTTCAGATAAAGAGTGGAAGTACCTGATTGCCAGTAAGTTGAATGAATGAATGATCAAAATGTGGTTGGTATACCCTTAAAATGAAAAAATATTTAACCATCAAAAATAATGAAGTATTGGTATATCCCAGTGTGGATGTAAACATGCTAAGAGATGGAGCACTAGATTCAAAAGGCCACATACTGAATGATACTATTAGTACATCAGCGGTTGCCAGGAGTGAGGGAGGAATGGGAAATTTGGCAAATGTTTCAGTATGGATGAACCTTCTATTTGATACAATGAAAATGTTGTATTAGAGGTACAACTTTGTGTACATATTAAAAGGTGAATTTTCTAGTGTGAGTTATAGCTTAACTTCTCAAGCATTAGATTATTCTTTATGCTTTTTTTTCTTTTCTGGTGAGGTTGAACTCTCCGGGTTTTTGTTTTTGTTTTTGTTTTTCGAGACAGGGTTTCTGTCCTGGAACTCACTTTGTAGACCGCTGGCCTCGAACTCAGAAATCCGCCTGCCTCTGCCTCCCGAGTGCTGGGATTAAAGGTGTGCGCCACCACGCCCGGCACTTTTTTCTTTTTTAACTAGAATAGACAGTACCGTAAGAGAATCCTGTTTCTTACATTTACCCATAACCCTTTTATTACTTTGAATTAACATTGACATCTTCATGCTTTCTTGAAGAAGACAAGCTGAGACGTACCACTGGGCTGTCCTTTTTAGGAGCCAGCTACGCAAGTGCTTAGATTGAAGCCTCGAGAGTGGTGCCTTTGAGAAGCCTGGGCAAGTTTTAGAGTCTATTACTGCTAACTTAACAACAGTTAGTTTCCTTGTTATAAATAAAAATGACAGTCTGGCAAGGTGGCTCAGCAGGTCTACAGGTGTCCAGCCTGATGACCTAAGTTTGATCCTGGGACCTTCATGGTGGAAGGGAAGAACGACCTCTTCAGGTTATGCTCTGACCTCTGTTTGTATCTGTGGCACACACCCCAGCCCCAAAAGTTCTAAAAACAATAAAAATAACCAAGGCCTCCAATAAAATGTGATGAAGCATATCTGTAGGCTCTGTAGAACACTGTTTAGTCTGAGGAGTGTTTTCCTTGAGTCTGTTTACAGTAATCTCAGATACCAGTGAGAGTTTTATCTTTTGGGAATAAGATAGCCATGATGACATGTTAAATGAACTGAGTACTTTTCCAGTGGTTAAGGGCCGCTGGAGTACCTGACCTTGGCAGTGGTGATGTGAATTCGAATAACTACCATTTACTCTTCTTTAGAGGGTCTCTGTTTTCTGTCCTTTCTGGTCTCTGTCATATTGTCAATTTGATGGAGGAGAAACTTTAGAACAAAGACTCTAGAACATAAATAGAATGAGTAGTCTTTAGGTCAAATCTCGGGGGAGTCCAAATTGCTCATTTTACAGTTAGTTCAGTGAAGGGCTGGAGCTCCTGTGAAGGTTTTATAAATGTTTGTTTTGTTCTGCAATCCGGAGATGTCATCCTTCATTTCCCCCTCCCAACTTTTTCACCTCCTGTTAGATACAAGCAAAATTGTTAGCCATTTAACTTTTATTTTATTTTTTTGTATTTCCAAGACAGGGTTTCTCTATCCCTGGTTTTCTCTGCTGTATAAATCAGGCTGGCCCCAAACTCAGAGATCTGCCTGCCTCTGTCTCTGCCTCCTGAATGCTGGGGTTATAGGTGTGTACCACCCCGCCCAGCTTTAGTATTTTTAATGCTTTAAGATTTATGCATCTTAAATGTTCATTTAAAATAGTTCTTTATAATCTACTTAATTACTTTTAGAATGTGAACAAATTACTGTTCAAATAAGTATCTGGTGATTTTTTTTTTCTGAATTACTTTTCCCTTTCATTATAAAAATGGTACAGGTGTTCCACATATTTTTTCAAAGTATAAAAATGTTAAACACTCAGATCCAAACTAAATAGAATTGTGTGTTGACGTGTGATGTACTCGTTTGTGTCTGTGCACTTGTGTATATTTGCACGTGTGGGTCGGAAGTCAGCTTCTGTTGTCTCATTCATTATCTTCCTTTTTTTTTTTTTTTTTTTTTTTTTTTTTTATTTTTTTTTTTTTTTTGGAGTCGGTGTCTCTTTCTCAATCCGAATTCCATCTCCTTGGTTAGGTTGCCTGGGTAATAAGTTTCAGGAATACACTTTTCACTGCGTTCCCAGCCCTACCAATGTAGGTGCAGTGCAATTAGTTGGCTTTT
>NC_034594.1:154168399-154187676 GCF_900095145.1 Mus pahari | reverse complement strand
AGCTCACTCTGTAGACCAGGCTGGCCTCGAACTCAGAAATCCGCCTGCCTCTGCCTCCCAAGTGCTGGGATTAAAGGCGTGCGCCACCACGCCTGGCTAATACTAGTCTTTATAAATAAGTGACTACCTAGTAGTCCAATACTTTGGGCGGATGGATCATGTCTGCTTTATCACTTAAAGAGGATTTTCAGATTTGTTCTAATATTTTTTTCCTGACCCCACGCTCACCCTCTTTGGTTCTGGGAACCAAACCTAGCCTCTTGCTTTTATATTTTGTGCTTACTGGGCAAGCACTCTTCCACTGAGATAAATTCCCAACTCTGTTGTGTGAGGTGGCACATGCCTCTAACTCCAGTACTTAAGAGACAAACAGGAGGCCGGGCGTGGTGGCGCACGCACGCCTTTAATTCCAGCACTCGGGAGACAGGCAGGTGGATTTCTGAGTTCGAGGCCAGCCTGGTCTACCAAGTGAGTTCCAGGACAGCCAGGGCTATACAGAAAAACCAAAAAGAAAAAAAAAGAAAAAAAAAAAAAAGAGGTGAACAGGAGGCTGAGCCTGTGGGGTACTTGAGATTCTGTCTCCAAACATAAAAACACTGTCGCGAACATCCATGTAAGGGTGTCATTGTGTTTATAAATGAGTATATTTTAGGATAAAGTTCTAGGAATAATAAAAAACAAAAATCAAGAAACAGTATTTACTTTCCTCTTACTTGTTTTTCGAGTTGGGGTCTCACATAGCTCATGCTGGCCTAGAACTCTGACTTCTTCTGTCTCTGGGATTACAGACATGCACTGCCTTGTGCTTCTGTACCCTTTACTGTTTCTGGTTGACATGTCATGCCCTCCATTCATCTCTGACTGCTTTACACTATGCACATCTGTTAGCTCACCTGGATGATTGCTTCCTTATTTCTACTCTTAACTCTCATTCTCCATTCATCATCCATCAGAATGATCTTAAAGTGGAAACTAGATATCATTATTCTCCTCCTAATGCCTTCGGCAGCACTGTAGAATAAAACTCAAGTAATAAAAATTATTAAAGTCATCTGTGATTTGACTTTGTAGTTCTGTTTCCCAGTACAGGCCTCAGCAAGGATGCAGTGAACATTTGAGAGTATATTAAATGAAGTAATAGTTACTAGACTAAAAGGAATGACCAAGTTTTGATATATATTATGTAATAGTACTTTTAGAGTTCCAGTTTCCTTATATTCTGGCCAGCTCAGCATAATCAGTATTCTTCATCTCTGTCAGTCTGATAGGAAAAGGTCTTACCTCATTGTTTTAATGTGTGTGTGTACTTGTACATAAATACAACATTTTGGTTGTTTTAAGGACACTAGTTTTTTATCGTGTGAATTTCTTGTACTTGTTAACTACTACTCTCTAACAGATGACCTCAAAATTTAGTGTAAGGTGTATTGGTTTTCTGAGTAGTAAATCTGGTCTTACTAAGACTGCTAGGTTGGTTTTTCATTTACCTAGCTAGTTTCATCTCTGTTGCTGTGTTAAATATGATGACCAAAAGCAACTAATGGGAGGGAAGAATTATTTCAGTTTATAGGTTACAGTTCATCATTGAAGAAATCAATCAGGAACCTGAAGCAAAAACCATGGAGAAATGTTGCTTGGGGTCTCACTTGTTCTGGCTTCTTAGCTAGCTTTTTCATACAGCCCAAGACCACTTGCCTAGGGAATGGTGCCACCTACAGTGGACTGTGCTGCCTCCCCTCAATTAACAGTCAAGACAATCCTCCACCGTCCAGTTTGACTTAACCTCAGTGGAGGACTTGGATGACTGTGCTGTGTCAAGTTGACAGTTAAAGCTAGTCAGGAACCGGGTGTGGTGGCACACGCCTTTAATCCCAGCACTCGGGAGGCAGAGGCAAGCGGATTTCTGAGTTCGACTTCAGCCTGGTCTACAAAGTGAGTTCCAGGACAGCCAGGACTACACAGAGAAACCCTGTCTCTCAAAACAAAAAAAAAAAAAAAAAAAAGCTAATCAGAAGAGCATATTTGCATATTTCATAGGGTATGTCTTGTCCACCTGCTTTTCTGTTTGTCCTACCTGCCATTTCATCTCTGAGGTAGTAACAGCCTTAATTCCACTATGCATACTTACCCAATCTCTCCTTGCAGCCTGTTTGCTTGTATTTCCTTAGCAATGACAAGTCATGTGTTCAAGCCTAGAGTCCATCCATATGGAAGGAGACTACACCAGATTATATGAGGTATTACTTGTTAGGACCTTCATGTAAAATGTTACATGTGTTTTCTGAGTTTGTCACCTGTCTTTATTTTGTTTCAGACGTTTTTAAGTTTCCTCCCAGATTTATTACTAGATCACCTTTATAGTTTCTTTGTTATCCTGCTTTCTGTAACCTAGAATTAGATTCTCATAGTTTGTCTATATTTTCTTCTGTTGCTTAAGCATCTGAAATTAACTTTGGAGTAAGTGAACTGTCAACTATGTAATAACTTAGAGCATTTGTTGAACATCCTTTTAGAGCACCCTTTTCTGTAGACTTGAAATATCACATTCATATTGTATAATGAATTTCCACAAATACTTAATTCTGTTTCTGTATTCACTGGCTAACTCTTGGTCGTTTTGTTTTTGTTCTGTCGTGGCACAGTCTCCAGCATGTGTCAAGGGTTCTGCCATGCTAAGTGTCCCACTGTTGAGCCATTCCATCTTCACAGCACTTTTTAATCAGAGGAAGGAAAGATGCTCTTTAGTTTCAAATTTTGATTTGCTTCTCTGTTTCTGTTTTCAAAATAGCTTTAGAATAATTTTGTCAAAAATAGTAAAAATGACCCTCAAGTCTGCTATGATTTTAATTAGAATTACATGAAACTGGTGGATGATGTGGTTAGGGGAGTGTACTGACACTTCATAATTCCATGGTTTTTATCCTCCCCCCTTTATTTAGATTTTATGTCATGTTTAGAAAGTGTAGCAATATACTTTCTATTTTAAGTTTCACATAGCATATAAAAAAGTTATTTTTTGAGACAGACTCTTGCCGTGAAGTGCAAGGTTGGTGTGGAACTTACCTTGTCCCCAGGTTGGCCTCAAATTTGTGACATCCCCCCACCCCCCACCTGAGCTTACCCAAAGCTGGGAATACAGGAGTGTTTACAAGCCCACAATACTTGTTAATTAATTAATTTATTCTTTTGAAGCAGTCTCATAAATAGCCTAGACTGATGAAGCTCAAATTGGCTTTGAAGTTGGGATCATTCTCCCTTTGGACTCCAGAGTGCTGGAACTATCAACATGTGTTTTGCTTAATTTCACCTATTTTTTTTTATGTACATATTTATATTTTAAAGCATACATCTTGTGTTTGGAAAAAAAAATTCTTTGCCAATTAATTCTAGTGTTAGTGTTTCTATTCTCATTTTCTTAGAGTTTTAAAAAAAATATAGTTTGAAATGTTATAAAATACTCATCACATAGAAACTTCACCATGTGATAGGAGCTCAGGTGACACTGCTTTAGCAGCTAAACGCTAGGGACTTTATGTCCCTCTTGTGGGTGAGGAAATGGAGGCTGAGATAGCTAAGTTTTTTTTCAAGGCCACTTAACCAGTACACAGTGGAACTATTATTTTTTCTCTGTCTAGAGCCTTGGATTTTACTAGTAAGCTCATGGACTTCTTTGTAATTGTTAACTTTTACTGATCTGTAATTTGATGTTTGGGTGAATAATTTTTTCTTGCTATTTCATATATCAGGGGTCTTTATTTTCTTTAAATAATTGGTATAAGAACAAGGCCATGGAGAATAAATTAGCCTGGAACACTTTACAGATAGCAGGGCATAGCACAGATGTGGAGTAATGGCTTTATTTGGATTTAATCTTGAAAAATGAAACAAAATTATAAAAACTTTGATACGGTTGCAACTATGTTATATTGTTAGGATGCAAGAACAGTGAATTGAGTGTTGGTTGCTTTAAAGTTTTTACATAGTTTTTCTGACAAAATTGCAGAGTATTAACAAACCATAGTTTTCATGCTATAGTGAGCCTTTCTAATATGATAAACCCATTTTTGCTAACATGATTAAGACTTTATTAATTTTTCTAAGGACTTTCTTTTTTCAGATTATTTTCTTGTTACTTCCTCATAATCAAATCTTTGTTAGTTGTCTCCAGTTAGGAACTGAGCATGTCATGTAGTCTAGAGTGCTAATAAAACATAAGAGGATGGTTTTTTGACACACACCTGAAAGGCTAAGTTAGTAGGATCTTAAGTTCAAGACCTGGGTTCTATAGTGGGTTCCAAGCCAGCCCAAGGTACATAGAGAGGCCTTATCTGTTCAGAGGAAAACAAAACTCCAAACAAGCCAATAAAAAGAGGAAGTTGATCTCGTGTAACTGGAAGTCCAGAACTAGTGTATGAGTACACAGCACGCAGTGCAGTGCTCACTGACTTCTTTTTCTTTTTAAAGATTTATTTATTTTATTATATGTGTGTACACTGTAGTTGTCTTCAGACACTCCAGGAGAGGACATCAGATTTTTGTTACAGATGGTTGTGAGCCACCATGTGGTTGCTGGGATTTGAACTCAGGAACTTTGGAAGAGCAATTGGTGCTCTTAACCGCTGAGCCATCTCACCAGCCCTCTCACTGACTTCTGAGGCTCCGGGTCCTCTGGTCATTTGTGGTGTCACCTTGTTTTATTTACATATGTGCGTGCGCACACACACAAACAACACCCATCCTTGTCATGAGATTTGCATGCCTCACATTTGGATGGGGTAAGTCTTGGAGGAAGCAGATGGGCTTTTACTTTGTTAAACCCTGTAAGGCAGTTCTCAACTTGTGGGTCATAGTCCCTTAGGGAGTGCATATTAGATAATCCTGCGTATCAGATACTTACGTTATGATTCATAACTAGCAAAATTACAGTTATGGTGTAGCAACAAAGTAATTTATGGTTGGGGTCACCACAATATGAGAAAGGTTGAGAGCCACTGTTTTAACGTATAATAAAGTTGACTCCTGAAGTGATAGGTGAACATAAAATTGAGTGAGTACATTCACTGCCTAAGGAATCTGTCAGCTATGTTGGGATGTAGAGCTTACTTTTGAATTCCCTGGTGCCTCTTCCCAGTTTCCATCCTTCTTAGTTTCAGTGTTATCAGTAGCTTTGCATTAATTATAAAGTTCTCGTCCTTTTCAGTGACTTCATAAAGGATTGTGTCTTTGGAAGGTCTGCTTTTACTGTGTTGATGATTTCCTAGCATGGCTTACAGTAGACATGCCTACTGTGATGGAGTGAGTGACTGGGCAGAGATGCCATGGTGGACTCTCTTGAGCTGTGCCGCCTTGGAAGGTGTAGTAAGACCTTTTATCTGTTTTGTCCTCTCATGTTTTCACATTTCTTTCATTGCTCTTATTCCTGTCTAGTCTGTCCTCTTACACAGTTGTCAGAAGGATTCAGATTTTACTAGTTCAGCCTCACTCTTTGCAACCTTCCATGTCTTCTGTTTCTCTTTAGAATTAAAGACCAACTTTTCGTTATCGTGGCTTAAATACTACCGGATTGTTTTGACTCTGTCATTCCAAAGTTAATAGAGTTGCCCAATAAGATAACCCCCAAAAGGACTAATAAAGACAGGCTTAGATATTACCCATTCCCTTGTACTTAGCTTAGTGAAGGATGAGGTAGTCATCAGTTTTCAAGAGCTGTAAAGAAAAATACTTGACAACATGAGGATGTTTTATGTATTTGTGGTTGATTTCCTTCTTAACAGTGGCAGGCACACATGACATTTAAATTTCCTGTAGTACTTAATCCCTTAGGTATAATGGATTGGCACTGTTACTTTGTTTTCATTTAAAATTTTTTGAGTTTTTGAGCTGAGGATTGAGTTTAGTACCTTGCTTAGCGTGTCCTTGGTATTTCTAATTGTCAAATCATAGTTATATTACATTTGTAGAGTGCATTGGGATGTTTAATACATATAGTGTAAGATGTGGAATGATTCAAAGCAGTTCACTGTAGCATTGCTTGATGTATTTCTGTGATAGTATATTTGAAGTTGACTATTTAAAAATACATGGTGGTATTGACTCCAGTACAGTAGATCTCATGCTGCTGTAGTTTTGTATTGCTTCAGTAAAGTGCATATTGTTCTGCTTTAATGGAATTGCCTTTGAATGTCATCTTTATATCTTCTTCTAGATATGGAGGTTTCCCAAGGTTTTTCATCTTGGGGGCGGTAATCAAGTTTAACAGAATTGCATCTGTGAAGGATAGCAGCAAGATGGCACAGTAGGTAAAGGTGGTTGCTGCTAAACTTGATGACTGAGGTTCAACTCTCAGAACACGCGTGGTGAAAGAATAACTTACTTGCTTGTCAGGACTCTGAGGCTTACTGCCTCTGTTTGCTAACCTAGGCCTAGTCCTGGAAGCTTCCGTACAATCTTATGTAGGCCTAGAATGTTCTCAGCCTCTGAGACTTACTGCTGAATAAGCTCACCCCTTCCTGGTTCTTTCTGTTCTCCAGCTGGCTGATTCAACTCAGCTGTTCTGGTTCAAAATCCTCTCTTTAAGATTTAATCTGGCTACTTTCTGCCTCTGACTGAACTGCTCTGCTTGGTTGGCCTCCAACTAATTCTGGCAATCTGTTCTAATCTTCTGGCTCCTTATTCTCTGGCTCATTCTGTCTTCACCCGTGTCTAGCTTGTTCTCTCTTCAACCTTTCTCCTGTTGAAACTGCTTCTTTACTCTCTCCCTCTACTCTGCTTCCTCTTATGCTGCCTCTCTTTCCTCTATCCTCCTGAGAGTCAGGCATAGTCTGTTCTGTCACATCTTTCTCTGATTTGTCACTTTGTCTGCCACTCAATTAGACATCACTTTCAAAACATGGGTGCTTCGTTCTACAAACTAACTTCATTGTTTGGGATTAAAGGTGTGTACTAAGGGCTGAGCCACACCACAACTAGAAACAGTTTTGTTTTGTTTTTCAGTAAATAACACAATCATGGGGTTCACAGTGTGATCAGATATCTTGCAACAGAATAGAACTGCAAGTAGTCCTCTGACCTCTTTACATGAATGTCCTGGTACTAGTGTGCACTCACATACAAATACACATTTTTAAAAGTAAGAACATTGAGACATTTGACTATCACAAATTTCAGTTTGTTTTCTCCATAACTTAGGATTAATAGTTAGTTGCTATATTTTTTTGAGACTTGCCACAATAAGTTTAGAAGATTTGTGTATTTAGAATTCTCATATGTCTGTAGCATGTATGTATGAATGGTTGTCTTAAGTCTCAAATGTGTAAGGCAGAACAGTAGGCTGGGAACACACAAGAGCTAGTGTTGTGTGCTGGGGTATTGCTCAGTAATTGAATATGTGTTTAGGGCACGCAAAATGGGTTCAATCTGAGCACCAGAGAGGGTGTTAGAAAAAGGAAAAAGTTGAATCTCGTGTGAAATTTGTGGATAGACCTAGCTTGTTAGAAAGTCAGGATTCTTGTGTTTGCGTATATAGCTTCTGGTCTTTGCTTGAATTCCTTGTCTTTTAGGTGGACACCTTTTTTACTTTTCCTTCTCTACTCACATACCTTGTCTTTTCAAAGTGCTTCTCTATCAATGATCCTGCCCCACCCCTGTTTGTTTGAAGCAGGGTCTCACTATGTATATGCAACCCTTGTTTTAGCTTCCTAAATATCGGTGTTGAAGTATGTGCCTCTATTCCCAGTGATACGTTTTCCTTTTATAAGAGTCCCAGCCATATTGGGTAAAGGGTCTAACATTGACTCTGCAGTGGTGCTGTTTCTAAATAAGGTCTTATTCTGAGATACCTCATCAAGTTCTAGCCTGAGTGTCCCATTTGGGTATGCATCACAACTTTGATCTCATTCATCTCACTTTAGTTAGGCAAGCTGCCTCAATGACAGATATAGAAGGAAATTTGTATGTGTGTCTAAAAAAGTACACGCAGGAATCAGGATAAAGCCACTAGTGCTAATCAGTGCAGAGTTGTAGGGCCTGAGATCATACAGAACACAATTTTGTTTCTATGCATTAGCAGTGAATCATCCAAAACAGAAATGCAGAAAGGCAGTTAAGTTTCATTTGCAGTAGTATCCAAACGAATAGAGTATCCAGGAGGATAATATTCCTTACTTAAACATCTGATATGTTGTCGCTGCTGCTGCTGCTGCTGCTGCTGCTGCTGATGATGATCATTGAAAAGCAGCTTCACAAATGTTCTCACTGTTTTTTTTTTTTTTTTTTTTTTTTCCAGTAGAGAAACTGAGGCTTAGAATGGCTAGGTGCCTTGGCTAAAGTTATGTGATTGGTAAATGACAACTGTGATTCAAATCGAAGTCCTTTCTCTTAAACATGTGGCCTCTTTGATGGCAGATTGGACAAGATATTACAAAGCGTTAAGGATGAGAGGAAACATGCCACGTGGTGGTGGAGCGCAGCTTTAGTCCCAGCACTCAGGAGACAAGCAGGCAGATCTCTTAAGTTTGAGGCCAGCCTGATCTACAGGACAGCTACAGCTACACAGAGAAACTCTGCCTTGAAAAACCACAACCAAAATAAATAAACCTTAAAAAAGACATGAAGTACCATGTACCTTCTATAAGTTATTTCTTCTAATTCCTTAAGCCAATATATAGGGCACCCTTGCATTGGAGCACATAGTTAAGTGGTAGAACCTTGTTTGAAACACAACTTTGGTTTATTTCCAAGCTTACATATTTTTTCTTGAAGACTTTTAAAATTATTTGGAGAACTTTTCTGCTGGATTAATAAAGTTGATACTTGAGGCTTGAGGGGTTAAGGTTCAGGGTTAATTCAGAGACTCTGAACCAGTGTACATAAAGTTGTGTCTATATTCTATATAACAGCCTTCAATTGTAATAAACATCAAGCATATGTGGATGTTTTTGTGATGTATAGATTGATTTATAAGCTAATAAATTCAAAGTGCTCCTAAATTTCTTAGACAGCACATTGTTGTAAGTGGACTAGCTATATTATGAAGTTAAGGGGTTTCTTTGAAAGTGTAGGAAAACATTTAAAAATTTTTTTTTTCTGTGTGTGTTAAATCTGTCATACATTGGGGCATTTAATATTCTCACAATAAGTAAAGCACAACACAGTGAAGGTATTTAAAGATACCATGGGAATAACTGCAGACTTTAATCTTTGTTTTTTTGGTTTTGTTTTTTTAAAGATTTTATTAATTTTATAAGTGACTAATTACATTGTTGCTGTCTTCAAACACACCAGAAGAGGGCGTTGTATCCCATTACAGATGGATGTGAGCCACCATGTGGTTGCTGGGAATTGAACTCAGGACCTCTGGAAATTCAGTCAGTGCTTTTAACCATTGAGCCATCTCTCCAGCCAGCCCATTAATGTTTGTTCTTTAGATAGAGTTTTGTTTGAGAAGTTCTCTGCAATGATTTGAGTTTACCTATAGACACAGTTCATTGAAATAATTCAGATCCCAAGAGAATTAAAAAATAGTACTTAAACTTATAGTACTTTCTAGTAATTATTTTTAAATTAGCTGAAAGTATCTGTTACTATTAAGTTATGAAGCAAGAGTTGTATGTGCACACCCGGGCATTATTACCACTTATCTCAAAAACTAAGTGGGCCTGGGCAGATGGCTAAGCAGTTAAGAGGAGAGACAAGAAACCAATTAACCACAAGACAGCTCACACCTTCTGTAACTCCAGTTTTAGAGGATCCTACTCTTTTTGGCCTTAGTGGAAACTGTATCATGTACAGATATACATGCAGGCAAAACCACAATGCACACAAAATAAAACCAGAACTACCTTACAGATGATCTTTTCAAATGGAAGTTTGGTTCCAAAATGATTTTAGGTAGTTTGTTATGTTTTGTTTTGTTTTGTTTTGCTAAATAAGAGAAACAATGAGAACAGAGAAACATTGAGAGTAAGGCTATAACAATACATCGGAGTTCTAAGTAATCTAGATTTATAGTTACCATTTTGTAGTTTGAGAAGTATAGATTTCTTATATAACTAGACTTAAGTTGGTAGCATACGCAAATATATTTTTTGCATGCTTTCTTAACCTCGCTGGAGTTGTTAATTGTGGCTTGGCAAATCAAGAAAGGGAGTCTTGTACTGTTTTCAGGCTGCAGAATCTTGTTGCTATGCAACGAACATTGTCAGTCAGTATTGGGTATAGTAAATTGGTATTCTCTGTCCCTTTTTACCGCATGCTCATTTTGTAAGTGGTTTGGGGCTATTTTGTAAGTTTTTATTTTAAAATGGACATTTAAAGATTTTTGTTGCCATTCATAATTGGTTGTATTTAAAGTTTGCAGAGTTTTTCTGCATGTAGGAGACACTAAAATGCTTGTGCTCGAAAGAGTTTATAGATCTGTTTCCAAGTTGTTTCAGGTTAGGACAGTGTATTTTAGGTTTGTTGCTAAAAAAAATAGCACCAACTTCCAGGATAGATTTTTGTTTGAGAATTCAAGTTAAATACTTTGAATGTCAGGACTTTATGGTAGTGCAGCATGTTTTGAAATTTACTTTTAAAAATTAAGAAATTGATAAAGAATTTTAACATTTTTAATTGTAAATGATTTTTTAATATGGGAATCTTGAACTTAAATCTTATAGAATATAATTTATTTTCTAGCAGGAGAAATTAAAATGTAATTGACATGGTTGATGGGTAAAGGTTTTATGTTGTGGTAAAATACATACACGATAATATTTATAATTTAAACCACTTTTAACATGTATAATTCACTGTCGTTAAGTAGCTGCATATATGTGGTGCAAACCATTCATCACCTTCTGGACTGACACTGCTCAGGCTGTCTTCTTAGTCCTTTAGTTAACTCATACAATGTTAAGTCTTTACAAAACTGCACATATAATATAATAGAATTATTGTAATGTAATGTGTGCATTCTGTGGTATGCACTGCTGTTCCAGATCAAAAGACTAAGGCACAGAGTAATATAAAATAGCAATTAATGGGGCTGGTGAGATGGCTTACTGGTAAAGAGCACTGGCTGCTCTTCCAGAGGTCCTGAGTTCAATTCCCAGCAACTACATGGTGACTCACAACCATCTAGAATGAGATCTGATGCCCTCTTCTGGTGTGTCTGAAGACAGTGACACTGTAGTCACATGCATAAAATATATAAATTTTAAGCTCAGGGAAGTAGTGGGGCCAGAGCAGGCAGGGCTGGAGTGAGAGAAGGAAAAAAAGCAATTAATGGAGCAGTGCTTGCTCTCCATGTGCTCTCAACCACTGTGCTGTGTTGCCTTCTTTTGACATTTGTGTTCTATTTCTTGGTAAGAGCAATGATTTTGCTTTTTTGCTTTTTTTATTATTATTATTTTTAAACAAAAGGCTTTCTGTTAGCTTTTTGTTTGTTTGTTTGTTTGTTTGTTTGTTTTTGGAGACAGGGTTTCTCTGTATAGCTCTTGCTGTCCTGGAACTCACTTTGTAGACCAGGCTAGCCTCGAACTCAGAAATCTGCCTGCCTCTGCCTCCCAAGTGCTGGGATTAAAGGCGTGCGCCACCACGCCCGGCGTTAGCTTTTTTTTAAGGTTACTATTTACTGTACTTTGCTGTTGAGTTTGGTTGTAAATCACTGGTGTGTGTGTGTGTGTGTGTGTATGCTATATATAGCATATATATATCACATTTTTGCTTTTTTTCAGCCAGGATCTCATAACTGTAACCAACCTAAAACTCTCTGTGGCCCAGGCTGTCTTTGACTTCATAGTCCTCATGTCACAGGTTTATCAGTTATTGTGAATTCTAGTGCATTGCTGTCCAAAGCTATAGCCAGCTTTCATTGGGTCTTATACTGGTATTTTCTACATTTCTGTTGTTATTATCCATGGGTGATTTGTAGTTAACTGTAGTGTTGTTAATCTGGAAAATAGACACTAGGCGTGGGGAAAAGGAGAAAAACATTGCTAAGGCAGCAGATCTTCACTATGAGAAAAGGATTCGTGCAGAGGCATCGTTCCTTCTGCTTTGTCTTATGCGAGCACTATATTTTCATTTCCACTCCCCCTTCTTCTTTTCCCCCTTGGGACAAGGTCCCTTTGTGTAACACAATCTGCCCTTGAATTTGCAGTCCTTCTGTAGCAGCCTTCCCCTGACTCCTGGGATTAAAGGTGCGAGCCACCAGTCCCTGCTGCTGTTCCTATACCTTTCTCTTTTTGATTCCTACCCTTTCAGTATTATGTTAGATTTTCTACTTGAAAGCCCAGAATCTTCTTATTTTAATTTTTTTTTTTTTAATTTGAACATATTTGTTTCTCTGTTTTCCTCTCCCTCCTCCCTAGCTCTTAAGTGTCCTGTAACTCACTGTGGGAACCAGGTTAGCCTCGAACTCACAGAGTTCTGCCTGCTTCTGCCTCCCTAGTGGTAGGAATAAAGGCATGCACCACTACACTCAGCAAAACTCAGTTGCTCTTCTGGATTTATATGTCTTCTCATGTTGCTCACCTGCCCCCTAATAGGGTTTCTCTGTATAGTCTTGGTTGTCCTGGAACTTTCTGTATAGACCAGGCTGGCCTCGAACTAACAGAGATCCAATTAAAGGCAACTCTTATGTTGTGATTTATGTACAGGTGATTATGCATGCATTTTGCTTTGATCATTTGGTATGTTTTCCCCTTTTTATGCTTTTAGGAAACAAGAATTTCATTAGATGAATGTTTCATTGTAAATTACCTATTTCCTTCTAAGTGTCTATTTACATAGTCTAGAGTGGTTTTGTATAATGAATAATGCTTTCCTGAACCCAAAGGGTTTTTTTCTTAATTGTAGACTATGTCCTTAAGATAGAATTCCAGAAATAGTATTAGATCCCTTAAGAAATAGAAACAGTTTTAAAAGCTTGTGAATCATATTGCCAAAATGCTTTCTAAAAGAGTTGTGCCAGTTTTTATGCCAGCCAGCAAATACACAGAGTGTCCACGACTTCACAGCCGGCAGCAGCAGGGAATGTTGTGATGTTGACCTTTAAATTGAAGAATAATTAACTTTGGGCTCTGCTGAGCTTTCTTTCCTCCTACATTATACTTAGATTCTAAGTTTGGTTGTGGTCAGGTTAGTGAGAAGGAAGGCTAAGCTTACTTCTCTCTGCTCTTTAAACTGTTCATGTTCTACTATGATGCAGTCGTTGCTACATTAAGACATCTATTGAACCTCAAGCATTTTGGTAATGAGTGATGACAGACAGATAGATATATTGTAGCATCTGAGACTGGTTTAGTATGGATAGATTACCCCATGAATGGAAGGAAAGTCATTACAAAGCACACCTACAAAAAGTTGGTCATAAGAGTGACCCAAGTTTTCATCAGCTATATAACAGCTTTCCTCTTTGGCCAAGATCACTTTGACTTAAGTGACTTTTGGTTTTAAGTGACTTAAACTTTTTTGGTTCTCTCCTTTCTCATTAGCTGATGTCTTGGTCTTCCTCCCCAGTACGGCTTTTCTCAGTGATACTCAGCTCTGGGTCAGTAGAGCTGTGTGCTACCGATTCAGGGTTCAGATTTGTTTGGTTTTGTGGTTGGTTGACACAGGTTCTCAGTCCATTGCATATGCTGCTGTGAAACTCAAAGAAGCAGCCCTCCTGTTTCAGCCACACAGGTATGGTAGGCATGCACCACCACTAGCAATTAGTCAGAAATGGGATTGCAAAATTCCTTTTCTTTAAAAGAAGAAATGACTGCATATATGTGTGGACTTGTTTTTGTTTTTTTAGGGGAAAGGATCATGCTGTGTATCCTAGGTTGGCCCGAAGCTAAGCATAGACCAGGTTAGCCTCTAAATACTGATTATTCTTCCCCAAGCTTATAGGTAAGCATTGAAGTGCCTTCATTTTAAGACTTTTTTTTTTTTTAAAACAGAACATTTGTAAGAGACTATCTCCTTCCTTCCGAGATCTCTGTTCACCTTTTTATTTATTTGTTTGAAATTCTGTATAATGAGTACTGTTTTAGGTGTGTAAAGAAAATTAGAGGCTGAGACAGGAATCAATTTAAGAAAATTAATTTCCTGCTTTGTATTTGTCATAAATCAAGTGATTGTGCCTTGGCTTTTTAAATTTAAATATTTGTTCCTTAAGACATGAAAATCCAGCCAGGTGTGGTGGCACACACCTTTAATCCCAGCACTCAGGAGGTAGAGGCAGGCAGATTTCTGAGTTCGAGGCCAGCCTAGTCTACAAAGTGAGTTCCTGTCTTGAAAAACGAAACAAAACAAAAAACAAAAAAAAAAACAAAACAAAGACATGAAAATCCATTTTTAAAATCAGCTTCTTGTGGGGCTGGAGAAATGGCTCAGAGGATAAGAGCACAGGTTGCTCTTCCAGGACCTGGGTTCAGTTTAGAACATCCACATGGCAGCTCACAGCACCTGGTGTGTAGACTCAAACGTAGGCAGAACAGCTGTCACATAAAAGGTTAAAAACATTTTTTTTTTTTTTTAAATCAGCTACTTGTTCAGCTCTTACGTGTTTCTGTTTGATGTGCTTTTCAAGAATAGGTCCTGCATAAGGAAGAGCAGAATTTGCAGTGTTCCACATTTACAATACTGAATACAGTGCATCACCGTCAACTGTCAAGTGAACGGAGGGCCCATTAACTCTGCTCAATTAGGTTAGGTAGGGTTCTTCTAGTTTTCCCATCACGTAGAGCCTGTGTCCAACTGGCCCAGGAAGAGTCCACCCAGTGACAGCTACCAAAAGTGTCAAAAATTTGGAGTCTTTCTTAGAGACCTTGATCTTGGCTCTTCATCCCCTTTGAGGTTCAGTTGTTGAGGAACTTAGCCATTCTTTTCATTGTATAGGGCAGAGTCATCCAACCTGTCCTAAATTGAGTACACATTTTATTGCAGGTTTCCGAAGATTGGAAAGGGTTATCTTTACTATTAGGGAGCCTGTCATTTGTTTATTTGACATGAACAGACCTCCATAAAACAAGATAAGGCTGTTGCTATAAGTAGTGTCTTTTTTTTGTTTGTTTGTTTTTTTTTTCTGTGAGAAAAACAAGGGGCATGGAAAAGTACCAGGCTTGTTAGGAGCCTGGTTTTGAGTGAATTGGTTAAAGGGAGAAACCAGTCCCAGTGAGGTTGAAATGTATTCAGAGACTGGATCATGACAGGGTGGCTTTTTAGGCAGCCTGGCTTTCACAGTGGGTTGTTTGGTAGGAGATTAGCACCCAGCTTGCTGTGGAAACTGTTATAATGAAAGTGAAGTTCCTAAGCCAGTACTGCTGCGCTGCTTGAATCATTGTTCCTCTGAAGTACGCGTTACACTATTAGGTTTAGCAGTGCAAAATTACCAGTTTGGGGAGGTTAAAAGACCACCTATTGGCAACTTTAATTTTTAAATGGTTCAAACCAGTATAGTTAATTATCTCTAAAGGGTTTTTGGTTTTTTGTTTTTCCTCCTTTCCTTTTAAACGTACACAGTCCTTTTCTTCTTTGTTTTGTGTTTCAGTGTTTTACCTGCTTTTATGTCTGTGTGGTATCTAGATGCCAGAAGAAGACATTGATTCCCTTGGAACTGGGGGTATACACAGTTGTGTGCTGCGATGTGGGTGCTGGAATTGAATCCAGATCTTCCAGAGAAACAGTGTTCTTGATGACTGAGCCCTCACCAACATCTCCCCTTTCCCTCCTTTTTGGGACAGGGCCTTACTATGTAGCTATGGTGGCCTAGAATCACTGGTAGATCAGGCTCAGAGATTGGCCTGCCTCTACCCTGGAAGTACTGGGATTAAAGACCTATGTACCCAGCTATGAACATTTCTTTTTTAAAGATTTATTTACTATTATATGTAAGTGCACACTGTAGCTGTCTTCAGACACTCAAGAAGAGGGCGTCAGATCTCATTGCAGATGGTTGTGAGCCACCATGTGGTTGCTGGGATTTGAACTCAGGATCTTCGGAAGAGCAGTCAGTGTTCTTAACCGCTGAGCCATCTCACCAGCCCGCTATGAACATTTTTGATGGTTGTAATTTATTTGACAAAGCACAATGAATACAAAATTGACTTGACAGGTCCTTTTTAACCTGAGTGTGTGTGTGTATGTACACACCATGGTGTAGATGTGGAGACTCTAGGACAACTTAACTGGGTTGGTTCTCTTTGTGAGATTTAGAAATTGAATTCAGTTCATCCAACTTGGCATCAGATTCCCTTTAGTCAATGAACCTTTTATCTGGGACTGTCCGGATTTCAAGCAGGAATGCTTGAGATGGAACGTTCTCTTTTCCTTTTATGTTGCACCTGTTTGCTTGCTTAGCTGCTTACGGAACAAAGATCTCAGAATCTGGGGATTCTGGTAGGTTCTATCTTTGTCATTCTCCCTTGCACACCACCACATAAAGACTAGTGGGAAAAAACGTGGAGAAAGGGGTTCAGAGAGGACATTGTTTTTGAACTCCTGTGTGTGCTCTCTCTTGTGAGCTCTCTCTCCTCCCTTCTTCTCTCCCTTCCCCCCTCTACCCTTTCTCCACCCCTCCCCCGTGGCATCTTTGCGGCCTCAATCCTTGGGGCCAGTGAACTTGCCTAAAAAGAGAGAGGTAGGGTTGGGGGAGAGAGACATTGTTTTAAGAACTGGTCTAACATTAGAAATGCAATAGGACTATCTAGTTGCACACAGCAGTGGCACATGTTATGAAGGCAGTTTGCCTTTGTGTGCATATTGAGTTGGATAGAGTGTCTTTATTACTACCCCTAACAGTTTGAGATAATACTATCGGGAGAGATGACATGATGTGGGTTGGCTCTCTCAGGGTGAGTTTGAGTGTGTAGCATTCTGCCACTGAGGACCTTCTCTTCGTTCCAGGGATCCCACCAGTCTCTTTTAAAGAGACTAATGCTCTTCCTATACTTGGCAGGTAGTTAGTGTAGTTAACAGAATTTAGGAGATTTTATTTTTAAAGATATTTATTTAAGAGGAAGATCAGAAAAAATTTCGTGCACAGAAGTAACACTTTTTCATTTCATTCTTTTTTTTTTTTAAGATTTATTTATTATATGTAAGTACACTGCAGTTGTTACACAGTGTTCACCTACAATTTTCACAAGTTGAGTTTTTAGAGAAGCCAGTGAAGGTTCCTTAGTATTTCAGGAAAATGAGAGAATAATTCCTAACATTTAGTAGGTACTTAATGAATATGTGTAGGCTGAATGGGAGAGTCCTACTTGACTAGGATCCATTTTGCATCTGGATGGCCCATTTTTGAAGAGGAGGGGGATACGTCATTCATACAAAGAGTTGCTGAGATGTTACTTGATAAATTTTAGGGGTATGGGTCCGTGGTTCACTTCTTTTTTTACCCCCAGTTTTTGGGAAAGTTGATTGCTAGTAAGGCTGATTGCTTGTAGAGAATTGTCAGTCTCCTCCAGGGGCATATTTGGAGGAGAATGGAGAGGACTTTGACTAGAGCAGCAGCTGTTGAGCAGTCTGTTTGGGGATTAGGTGCAAGTTGGTCTGTAGTTGAATCTGCTTCCTGGCTGCTGAATTATGGTTGTTTTTTTGTTTTTGTTTTTGTTTTTTTGCCTCAAGGATGATAAAGGCTTTGCTGCTCACTCTGGTTACATTTACTTAGCTCTGGCTGGTAATGTTTCTAACTGATTATCTTTCTCTGTAAGGAAGTTTTCTTTAAAGAGTGGTTGGCAGCTATTGTGAGCAAATTGAAAAATGTTACTTGTGCTTTTTCTTGAGTTTTTCTTGAACAGTTACTGGTAACAGAGTGTTTAACTTTAAAATTAATTATAGTGTCTTTTGGTAGTGGTAGAGTTACAATCCTTCTCACTGTGCTGGTGAAAGCATTAAATACTACTTAGCCAATTACAGTTGTGTATAGGAATGTCCACTTCAGCAACCTTTAGAAGCTTGTAAACTTTACTTAACTGGATGGTTTGTAAGCATCTTCAACTGGGATTGCATACATGGACCATACATATGACCAGTTGTGATGATACTAATTATGTTGAGTTTAGAGCAGCTTTTTGTCAGCTTAGTGTGGCTAAAAGTCTTTTGGTTGTCTAAGTGAAGACATGTTTGATTGCTCTTGTATCTGAACTTACTGACTTACTGTAGATGCTTTTAATGTGTGTGTGTGTGTGTGTGTGTGTGTGTGTGTTGAGTTCTGTGTATCCAGATCCAGAACCAGGCTCATACGATAAACCTAAATCATTTTAGACTTGCCCTTTTGGTCTTCTGAAGTATCAAGATGATACATTGTAAGCCCCAAAGACTGGCTAATGTATGAGAGGTTTTGGGCTAATGATTAATGTACAAGAATATACAACAAGAGTGTGCCTATATTTCTTTAGTTTGTCATTTTTTAGTATAAACTTACTTTGAAAGATGATAATGCAGCAATCTGTGGATTGGAATACATCAGAGTTATAGGGTACCAGATTATAGCTGAGCCTCAGTTGTCTGGCACATATTGGGAATCTTGAAACCTTCATTTGTGGTTTGAAGACCTTAAAAAGTGGGCTCAGTTTTTCAATGACTATACAAATTTACTAACTGTAAAATTTGGATTGCTTATGTTGAAGTTGGGAGCTATCCCCTGCCAAGATACTTATTTAGGCTCACTTTGAAGTTCTGGTTGCTGGTATCAGTTTTGATTTTCAAACATGTAGCTCGACTCTTCAGAAACAAGTATTTTTCTCTTCAACTGTTTTTGGTTTTGTTTTCTTTTTGGTGCTAGAATTTGGACTCAGGGTCTTAGGCTTAGTAAACAAATGCTCTCCACTGAGCTACATTGCCAGTCATCCCTCTCTTCAATTTTTATATGAAGATGTAATATATAGTTATAGGTACAGATTAAATGTTCTGTACCTGAAATGCCTGGTGTCAGAGTATTTCATGTTTGAGGGGCTTTGATAACTCAGAATATTGGCGTAGACTTTACCAGCTGAGCATCTGAAGTTCTTCAAAATTGCAAACTTTAGGGCATTGTTAAAATACAGAATGCATATACACAAAATTAATCACTACAGAACAGTTAGAAGAGTAAATGTAATTATGCTGCTTTTCTTGTATATTGTAATTGGAACTTACTTGTAAAAGTAAATCAAATTATTTACTTAAGGAATTTTCAACTTTATTATATTATGTGTTCTAAAATATTTTTTGTGCTATAAATGTGATTGATTACTTAACATTTTTATGCTTAGAATTTTTACACGTGCCTGGAGAGCACATCTGCACAGTGAGATCAGGACAGG
>NC_034594.1:154158960-154164977 GCF_900095145.1 Mus pahari | reverse complement strand
TTTTGTGTGTGTGTGTGTGTGTGTGTGTGTGTGTGTGTGTGTGTGTGTGAATTTTTGTGTGTATTTTTTGCATGAGTGTATGTGTGCCACATGCACACCTGCAAAGACTAGAAAGGGCTGTCAAATCCCCTGGAACTGGATTTACGAGCCAATGTAGTTGTGGGGAACCTAACTTAGTTTTCTTGCAAGAGCAGTTAAGTTCAGTTTACTGCTGAGTCATCTCTTTAGCCTCCTTATTCTGGTTGTTTTGGTTTTTTTGTTTTTGTTTTCCCCTAAAGACTCAGGATGTTGAGAATCTTTTACTGTGCTTACTGGACATTCGTGTATTTATCTTTTCTAAGTTCAGACTCTCAGTACACACATGGAAGCAGCAGGAAGACACAGAACCAGTTTTCTTCACATTCGGTTCTAGTTGCAGTGTCAGTAAAGAGAAACTTGGAGCTCTGATTGGCTTTGTACTTCAATGAGTAGTCACGATGCACATATTGCATGCCTGGCTTTTTTGGCATATTAAGTGTGAGCAGTTTTTCCACATTTTTTTTGTTCATTCATCTAAAATCATATCATGCCATTGCATGAATTACTCATTCTTAGGTGGAGGACCATTTGAATTGGTTTTATCTTTTATTAATGTTATGGACATTCTGATTTTTTTTTCTTTTTTTTTATTTATTATTTTCTTTATTTATATTTCAAATGCTATCCCGAAAGTTCCCTATATCCCCCCGGCCCCTGATTATTTTTTCTTGAACATTTATGTGCAGACCAAATACAGTCTTGAAATTGGAAGTTAACTGGGAAGCCAGTTGATATGTGGTCTGGGAACCAAACGTACATCTTCTGTAAGAGCAGCAAACACTCTTAGCTGCTGAGCCATCTCCACCGTCCAACAGTGTTAGTTCTTTCTATTTTGTTTTGTTTTTGCTGCTCTGCCTGGCTTGATAAGGTAAGTAGCTCAGGATGGCCTCCAATCCGTGCAGTCCTTCCCTCGGCCTCCAGAGTGCTAGGTGACAGGTGTACATATGACAGTCGGCTATTTATTATTTCTGTTGTGTTTCAGAAGGTAGGTGTGACTTAGTGGAAGGAACCTGGACTTTGTATTCAGATGTGTAGTTTTAATATTTCCCTTATTTCACTTTCCAGATTTTGGCTTCCAGTTGTGTAAACTGGAGTTGTAGTGTACCATACTTTGTTTTGTTTGTTTGTTTGTTTTAAAGTCAGTTAATTGATCAAATAGTCACTTCTTTGTGGTCTTTTTATTCCTAATTAATACCATGCAGATAGGGTCTGGTGAGATGGCTCAGCGGGTCAGAGCACTGACTGATTTTCCTGAGTTCAAATCCCAGCAACCACATGGTGACTCACAACCATCCATAATGAGATCTGACCTCTTCTGGTGTATCTGAAGACAGCTACAATGTACTTATGTATAATAATAAATAAATCTTTGGGCTGGAGCGATCAGGGACTGAGCAAGCAGGGTTGGTCAGAGCGAGCAGAGATCCTGAGTTCAATTCCCAACAACCACATGAAGGCTCACAACTCATATACATAAAATAAATAAATAAATGTTTAAAAAAATACCATGCAGATAAATCTCATTTTAAATTATGCTGCCCTTTCCCCACCACAGTGGTTGACTGTCTGACAGTTACGTAAGATTTAACCTAAAAATGTGCTTACCCAGTCCCTTGTTGGAATTTCTGTTATCATAAGGAATTCTGTTTAGCATCTTAAATTCTGCATAATGTACTTTAAGTGAAACCTACAGAATTGTAGTCTGCTGAGTCAGGGAATTCCTACATTTCAAAGGCTCTTGATCCTTCTGTCCCAGCACCTCTGCAGAAAGCTTGTTTTATTTGTATCAGCAAGAGATTGCCTTTCCCCCACTCTCCTGTTGCTGTTTTCCTCCCACAGTAGAAAAGGATAGCTTGTTTTAGCGTGCATTCTTTGCTTACCAGTGAGCTTTAGTATTTTTCATAATTGTATTATCTATCCCTCCCTAAGTCTTCTGCGAATTGTCCGGTTTTGTTTTCAGAGCTGGGATTGAAACCAGGGGATTGACTGGTTTTTAGTGTACTTTGTTCAGAAATTGAAAATTCAGTTATTTTTCTGCTTGTTAAACTAATGGGAATGAGGTTTTTCGTGGATTGTTGAAGTTGAAACCATTCTTATTTTTTATTTTTTTGAAACCATTTTTTACAAGACCAAATGCACTCACACAGAGATTCTTGGCCCCAGATGCTCAGATTTGAATCCTTGTGTGGCTTAGTCCTTTTAAAATCTAGACAAGCACTTCAGCCTCTAGGCTGTAGTTTCTCCATCTGCAGAAAAGAATAACAGTCCTTAATTCATTTGGTTGTTGCTAGAATTAAGTGAAACAGTGGTTGTAAAGCAACTAGCTCTGTGCTAAGCAATCACTAGGTTAGCTGTCTGGGATAAGTAATTAATGGTGGAGGTAGAACTCATGACTCTTTATTTGCACCTTAGTTGCTGCCATTCATGACCTTTTCACTGTAGACTTCATGTAATAGAGCTTATTTTAAATAGTCATTTTGTTTCAAGACAAGGTATTTATTCCTAGCTAATTGCAATTAGTCTTAAAAATGATTTCTTGAATACATCTATTTGCTTGCTTTTGATTTTCTAATTGTGTTTAAAAATAGCACAGGATATAATGTGCCTTATTTAAGAAGGGCCTCTTTGTAAATCAGCTTTGGTTTTCAGGGGAGATTAGTGACAGCTCCTGCACTTGCTTCATACTTGGTTGTGTTAGTCCCTCCTCCTCTCCCCCCCCCCCCCACCTCACTGGCTTTATTTTGGCTGTCACTATAGCATGGGACAACCAGCCAGGGGCAGCTCACACCTGTAGAAACTGTCTTTGCCCTAACAGCCATGATTTTTTTTGTAGCTTCTCAACCAGGAGTGGGACTTTGTGAATCCCCTCCTCCCCATTCTTGGTAAAATACTGACTAGACTGATAATGTGCAGGTTTGGTATAGGTAACCACAGCTGCTGAGAGAGTGTAATTGCAAAGACTGGTTGTACCTGTTAGGCATTTTTTAGCTGAGAAGTATGCACGCAATAGGGTTTCAAAGTGAGATGGTTTTGAGTTGAGTCTTTTAAAATTAGATTATAATACCTTCTTTGCTTTGTTGGCATAGTTTGTGGCACAGTACAACTAAGGGTCTGAAGGAGTAGACGCAACACTTTCATATGTGTTTTAAACTTTGGAGTATTTCACATACTAGGTTAAGGTGTTTAAGCCCACCACAGTACTCCCTCCAGGTAATGTATTTCAGAGATTAACAAGTAACTTGATTCCATTTCTTTTCTCTCAAGCCCAGTAGGAATCAGCTCTATAGCTGGCCATAATCCCTATTGTGTGTAAAGTGTTTAACCCTTCACAACCATTATTCAAGGACTGGTTGTTGACCAAAGTATGCTTGCAGCTATCTTGTTCTTTTATCTTGGGCCTTAAACAACCTAAATGGTGTATATTTTAAAATCTTTGCTGTTTACTACTTGAAAGTATTTACTGCTTTGTGTGTGTGTGTGTGTGTGTGTGTGTGTGTGTGTATGTGACCTTTAGCTGAATAGAAGAGAATCATGTTTTTAATTTGTTATTTTATAAAGTGTTCCATTGTTTTAGATCAACATTTGTACAATGTAAACATATTATTTGTTATTCTAAGTCACATGGCTCTTTGATAGTGTCTAGCATATATTTTCCCACCTACTTAATTACTTATTTTTGTTTTTGTTTTTTTGGTGTTTTGAGACAGGGTTTCTCTGTATAGCTCTGGCTGTCCTGGAACTCACTTTGTAGACCAGGCTGGCCTCGAACTCAGAAATCCAACTGCCTCTGCCTCCTGAGTGCTGGGATTAAAGGCTTGCGCCACCACACCTGGCAATTACTTCTTTTTGAATTGCCTTTATTTTACAATTTAATCTTCATTTGATCATTATTACTCAGAAATAATGGCATTTCCAGTTACAGAAAAATAAAACAAAAAAATGCAGTGTGGTAGCATACCCCTGTAATCCCAGTATCTATGGAGGTTTAGGCAAGAGGACTGCTGTGACCTTGAGGTCTGCCTAGGCTTCATACTGAGACCTGTTCTCACAAAAGCATAATGACAAAAACCACAGCAAAAGGACTATGGACTTAATACCTTGTATAATCCTGAGGTGGTTTGATAAGAGTGGCCCCTATAGGCTCCTACATTTAAATGCTTAGTCACCAGAGTGGCACCATTTGGAAGGATTAGAAGGATTAGGAGGTGTGGTTTTGTTGGAGTGGGTGTGGCCTTGTTGAAGGCAGTGTGTCACCGGGGTTGGGCTTTGAGGTTTCAGAAACCTACACCAGACCCAAGGTTCTCTCTCTGCCTATGGATCAGGGTATAACCCTCAGTTCCTGCTCTATCTTCTGCCTGTGTGCCACCATGCTCCCACCGTAATGATAATAGACTAAACCTCTGAAACGATAAGCAAGCCCCCAATTAGAAGTTTTCTTTCCTAAGAGTTGCCTTGGGTCATGCTGACTTTTCATAGCAAATGAGCACTAATACAAAATACATTTTTTTAAATAAATAAAAGATGTCAAGGAATTCTTTTTTATATATTCCAACAGGTTTGCTTTAAGTTTCTGAGTTTATTTAGCAAGCAGTGTTATTATTACTTTATTCATAGGGTATATTGTCATCAGATTAGAGAACTCAGAAATAGTTTTATATAGTTAAATAAGATGGATCCCTTGAGGGCTGGTGAGATGGCTCAGTGGGTAAGAGCACCTGACTGCTCTTCCAAAGGTCCGGAGTTCAAATCCCAGTAACCACATGGTGGCTCATAACCATCCATAACAAGATCTGACTCCCTGTTCTGGAGTGTCTGAAGACAGCTACAGTGTACTTACATATAATAAATAAATAAATCTTAAAAAAAAAAGATGGATCCCTTGAAACCATGTATGGGGAGAAAGTTATTGAACAGTGTTTTCATTTTGTTTTTTATTTTAAGATCTTATTAAGTAGCCCAGGGCTAGCCTCAGGTTTCTGGTTCTCCTGCCTTAGCCTCTGTAGTTTTGGCATTACAAACCATTACAGTGCATGACTCATTTAAAAAATTTACTGCATGTCTGCTATCCCCTAATCTTTAGGATCCTGAGCGAACAAGGACTTTCAACTTGATTATTTAAACTCATAGCTTTATGCGTGTTAAATTTGCAAAATCTTATACAGAGTAGTTTATTAAACATTTGAATGTTGGTTGTTATAATTTTAGAAACTTCTATTTGGCAAAAGCTGCTTGCTTTATTTCTTTACTAACTCATGAGGGTAGAATGCAGGCCGTGATTCATGTGTATAGAGGTCAGAGGATGACTTTTTAGTCATTTTTTTTCCTTCCACCTTTACTGAGCTCTGTGACAGAACTCAGATCATCAAGCTTGCATGGCCTTCGTCCTTTTTTCTTCTTTGAGACAGAGCCTCACTGTGTATACCTGGCTAGTTTGGAACTCACAGGATCTTCCTGCCTCTGCCTCTTGAGTTAGTTCTGAGATTAGGTGATCTATCTGTCTCCCCTCCCTCCCTCCCTCCCTCCCTCCTACCTTCCCTTCCCCCTTTCCTTTTTCTCTTTTTAAAATTTGAGTGAGAGTGTGAGGAAGGTTTTCCTTTTGTATTCCTGGCTCTTTGGCCTTGTACTCAAAATAGCCTAGGCTAGCTTTGAACTTAGTCCTCCTGTTTTAGCCTCTGGAGTGTTGGAATTTCAGGCATGAGCGACCATGTCTGGCTATATTTTTGAGTCTTTAATATTATTGTTCAGGACTTAATACTTTTGCTTTTAATTTATATGTTTTATCTATCAATAATTCTAAGCAGATTATTAAGATAAAGGTAATTGTATTTTCTTTGACAGTTGTTAGTCAAAATTTTTAGAGTTATTTGTGATGAATAGGTTGTAGTTTTCATTTTTATCAGTGTGTAGCATCTTTGTTAGAGACTCTTTTTTTTTTTTTT
>NC_034594.1:154145893-154158595 GCF_900095145.1 Mus pahari | reverse complement strand
AGCCTGGTCTACAAAGTGAGCTCCAGGACAGCCAGGGCTATACAGAGAAACCCTGTTTCGAAAAACCAAAAAAAAAAAAAAATTATTTATTACTTATTTTATGTATGTGCGTACATTGTAGTTCTCTTCATACATACCAGAAGAAGGCACCAGAATTCATTACAGATGGTTGTGAGCTACCATGTGGTTGGTGGGAATTGAACTCAGGACCTCTGAAAGAGCAGTCCAGTGCTCTTAACTGCTGAGCCATCTCTCCAGCTCCCTCCCCCCCCCCTTTTTTCTTATTGTTCTTGTATTTATTTTTTTGTGATTGAGCTCTCTTGTACCCAGGCTGGTCTCAGACTCTGTATGTAGCCAAGAATGACTCTGAATTTATGATCTTTCTGCCTTCATCGCCCGTGCATTGAAGTTATAGGTATATGTATGTGCTACCATGCTTAGGTGATTGACCCAGTGCTTGGGAATGCTTGGCAAACACTGCCAACTGATTTTCTGTTTGCATTAAAATTTGGCCCTTAAAAGACTTAACCTTAAGTATAAACAACATGACTCCCCCCCCCCCCACCGCATACTTAAAGTATAATTACCTTACTCTGGATGTTTTAGAACTATTCTTATTATTTCTAAATTTTTTTATTATATTATTTGAGTTTTGTTTAGATAGAGTTAAACTAGAGGAAAAATACATGCTTTGGCACTGTGATGCATTTACATACATACCTTATAAGTTTTGCTGCTGTCTTGGAGCTGCATGTGGCCTTCTTGGTCCTGTAAGGAACCTTGTGTATTTCAGGTCCATTTTGCTTTAGAAATTAGGAACTTAAAGACCAGAGAGGCCAAATTCAGTATGACCCTCATTGCCAAGCAAGGTCTGGGTCCAGTTGATAGAAGAATCAGTCCTGTGAGATTGCCTGGCAGTCTATTAGCCCATCACTTGGGTGGATGGGTATCTGAAAATTGGGTTTTTAATGAGATGTACATTGTGTTTGGCATAGCTGTCTATCTCAGTAGTGGTGAGATGTTCAGGAGAGAGTATTAAAGGATATGAGCTTTTTCAGCCTTTGAGGGTAATGAGGTCAGCCAAAGAAAGACAAATGAGCTTCAGAGGAGTTTTCAACAACAGAAGTTATAGAAGGGCATATGATTAAGTCAAGACAGTCAACAACTCTACACTCTAAACTTACACAAAAGATAGCTTCTCTACTAGTAAGGAAAAAATAAGGCTTAAAGCTGGGGTGAGGCTCAGTAGTAAGATGGGAGTTTAGCATGCATGTAAGGGGCCTTAGGTTCAGATCCCAGCACCACAGAACGAACAAGCAAACAAACGAAAACCCCAACCCTTACAGTACAGGTATTGTGTATCCTCAGACAGAGGACACTCCTGAAATAAAAGTACAGCCTATAAACATTTTTACTTTTTATGAATTGGATTACTCGTCGTTTTGAATGTGGCCTTCTGCTAAATGACTCTGTTAACATGAATTGAGTTGACTGTATTTTGTTCAGTCATATTTCTAAATGTTAGATGAAACTCATTTAATGTTTTAGACGATATTTTTAGACATACTATAAAGATTACACAGCTGTTGCTTAGAGATGCATGTGAATTGCTTTGAGCATTTGGATTAGGATTTGGATACTGTGCCAGCTGATAGCTGCTACAGATGGGCAGAAGCCAGCATGAGAATAAAATTCTTAAAGGGTGTGAACACCATACTTCAGCATGTTCGGGGTAGAGCCTGTCTTACTTTATAGACATCAGAGTGTAATGGCCAAGCGCAGTGAGAAGAATGGCTTTAAGTTGGGAAGTTGGGAGTGTATTCTCCCTTTATTGGGAATGAGAATGAGTGTGACCAGCTACTCATGTCAGTCAGCTCAGTTCCCACACATTATTTGGTAAAATTTGATCCTTTGTGGCGTGCCTAATTGCACATAGATTGAGTTGCTCTCAAGCAGCAAGTAAATTTCGGGCACTGTTACATAATCAGTTTTCAGTACTCCTAATTCCCCACTACCATCACGCCTTTAGCTGGGTCAATTTTATATGTTTGTTAAATATGTGGGTTTATTTAGTATTTTATTTTTATTTTATGTGTTATGCCTGATGCCTGCAGAGGGCAGAAAAAACTCATTGGATTCCTTGTAAATGTAGTTATAGGCAGTTGTGAGCCGCCATGTGGGTATGGGGAACTGAATTGGAGTCTCTTGGAAGAGGAATAAGTGCTCTTAACTTCAGCCCCTAGATACATAATTTTTTAAAATCTTTATTAAATTATTTTATTTACGTTCTAAAAGTTGCCCCCGTGCCCCCTCCCCGAGTTCTTCACGCTCCCACCCCCAACCACTGAGGGTGCCTCCCACCTGCCCACTCACCCTCCCATTAGCATCCCTCTTCCCTGGGGCATCCAGGTTCCACAGGATTTAGTGCATCCTCTCCCACTGAGACCATACAAGGCAGTCCTCTGCTACACGTGTGCTGGGGGCCATGGACCAGCCCATGTGTGCTCCTTGGTTTTTGGCTCTGAGAGCTCTGAGGGGTCTGGGTTAGCTGGCATTGTTCTTCCTATGGGGTTGGAATCCCCTTCAGCTCCTTCAGTCCTTCCTCTAACTCTTCCATATTGGTCCCCGACTGATGGTTTAAGTATATGCATTTGTCTCAGTCAGTTGCTAGTAGAGGCTGTCTGAGATCAGCCATGCCAGGCTCCTGTCTGCACACACAATATGACCTCAGTAATAGTGTCAGGATTTGGTGTGCGTGCATTGGATGGATCCCAAGTTGGGCCTTTCTTTTCAGTCTCTGCTCCATTTTTGTCCCTACATTTCCTTTACATAAGAACAATTCTGGGTTAAAACCTCTGAAGATGGGTGGGTGCCCCCTGCCTCAACTCAGGGTCATGTCTATCTTACTGAAGGTGGTCTCTTCAGGTTTCATCTCTCCACTGTTGGGCATTTCTGCTAATGTCATTCCCATTCCCATCCCAAGTCTCTGGGACTTTCTAGAGGTCCCCCCCTGCTCTCTAACCTCCAGTGCTGCATTTTTTTGTTGTTTTTTGTTTGTTTGTTTGTTTGTTTTTCGAGACAGGGTTTCTCTGTATAGCCACGGCTAGTGCTGCATATTTTGATTCATTCTCCTGGCCCTCTGGGTGTCCCTCCTGTCTCTCTCCATGCCTGATCCCGCCCCTCTTTTTCCCCTATCCTCTCCCCTTTCCATCCAGTTTCTTGCCTTCCATGATTATTTTGTCCCCCTTCTAAGTGGGTTTCAGGTATTCACATTTGGACCTTCCTTCTTCTTCTTTTTTTTTTTCCGAGAAAGAGTTTCGCTGTATAGCCCTGGCTGTCCTGGAACTCACTCTGTAGACCAGGTTTGCCTGGAACTCAGAAATCTGCCTGCCTCTGCCTCACGAGTGCTGGGATTAAAGGTGTGCACCACCACACCCGGCTTCTATCTTTGAGTTTTTGATCTTAGGCATTCTGATTGGTGTAAATTGGAATCTCAGGGTTGTTTTGATTTGCATTTCCTTGATGACTAAGGATGTTGAACACTTCTTTAAGTGTCTCTCAGACATTTGAGATTGTTCTGTTGAGAATTCTCTTGTTTAACTCTATACCCCATTTTAAAATTGGGTTATTTGGGTTTTTGTAGTCTAACTTCTTGAGTTCTTTGTATATTTTGGATATTAGCCCTCTATCGGATGTAGGGTTAGTGAAGATCTTTTCCTAATCTGTAGGTTGCTGTTTTGTCCTATTTACAGTGTCCTTTGCCTTACAGAAGCTTTTCAGTTTCATGATGTCCCATATGTCAATTTTTGATTTTAGAGCCTGAGCCATTGGTGTTCTGTTCAGGAAAATTTCCCCTGTGCCAATGTGTTCAAGACTATTTCCCATTTTCTTTTCTATTAGATTCAGTGTATCTGGATTTTTGTGGAGGTCCTTGATCCATTTGGACTTGAGCTGTGTACAAGGTGATAAATATGGATCAGTTTTCATTCTACATGCAGACTACCAGTTATACCAGCACCGTTTGTTAAAGATGACTTCTTTCCACTGTATGGTTTTTAAAGCTCCATTAATTAAACTTTTAGTACTCTATATTCTATGCCTAAGGCAAAAGGTCTGTATGAATAAAATTTTTACCACTGCTGACATTTAATTATAAAATTGCTTATTTGTTGCAATTATTTTGTACTGCTGTAATAGAATACTTGATGTTAGATAATTTACACAGAACAATTCCTTGCAGTTCTGAAGGCTGAGAAGTCAAGGATTAAGTGACCCACATCTATCCAGTGAAGGCCTTCTTGTGCCGTTCTCCAGCAAAAGAACAGGGGTGGTGGGGAGTGGATTTCTTTTTCGTTTCTTGAGGAGGGGTTTCTTTGTGTAGCCTTGGCTTTTCTGGAACTCACTTTGTAAACCAGGCTGTCCTCGAACTCACAGAGATCTGCCTGCTTTTGCTGGGATTAAAGGAAGTAGATTTCTTTTCTTTTCTTTTTTTTTTTTTTAAGATTTATTTATTTATTATATTTAAGTACACTGTAGCTGTCTTCAGACACTCCAGAAGAGGGCGTCAGATCTTGTTACGGATGGTTGTGAGCCACCATGTGGTTGCTGGGATTTGAACTCTGGACCTTCTGAAGAGCAGTCGGGTGCTCTTACCTACTGAGCCATCTCACCAGCCCCGGAAGTAGATTTCTTTTGTCATGAAGCAACTACAGTCACAATTTAGTATATCCTTAAAATAGTAGCATACATCCATTCATGAGGACAGTGCACTTGTGACTCTTAAATGCCCCACCTCTAACATGAGATTAAGTGAATTTTGGGAAGCATATTAAAACTAGCACCTTTTTGGGAGGATATTTCTAATCTTAAATATTTTAAATGACTAAAATAATGATTACCTGTTGTTCTTGTTGGGCCATGTGACCATTTGCTTGCTTGACATTTCAGCAAGTATCTGACTGTCCTTTAGGTATTAATTGTGTAGATAGAGGTGATGCACTTCTGCACTAGGAGTTTACTGCTATAGTGAGCCTGATGCTGTCATAGGAGTACCCTGGGTGTTTGTGGTACTTGGAGAGGTCCTCCTTGAGTATGCAGTATGGGAAAGGGAAGTCTAAGAAAACTACTTGGGTATGAACTGAGAGGTATAACAGAGCAGTAATAGTTAAGAAAACAGTGAGTGAAGTGAGGCTTTATTTGGAAAAGGAAGTGCTAATTTAGAACTAGCAAGCTCAAAGCGAAGAAAGCTCATTACCCAGTGCAGAAAATAGAAATTTAGTATGGTTTTTTTTTTTTTTTAAAGATTGGTTCAGTTTTATTTTTTGTGTATGTGTTGCGCCTGTATATGTATATGTGTATTATGTGTGTGCTTGGTACCTTTGGAGGCCAAAAGAGGCTTTTGAATTCCTTGGAACTGAAGTCACAGTTGGTTGTAAACCACCACATGGGTGCTAGGAACCAAGCTTATGTCCTTCCAGAGCATCAAGGGCTCTTTCCAACTGTTCCATCTCTCCAGCCCCAGTAGGCTTTAATGATACAATTTCTTTTAAATCCCAGAAACAGATTTTGGGTCCTGCTTAAAGATATTCTCACATTACAAATTTTAAAAATTTATATATATGTTTGTCGGTTGACAACTGAAATGCAAGAACAGTTTGTCTTTAAACTTTGAACCTAGCAATATGCCAGAGAAGCAGTATTACTGGCTCCTATAAGAAAAAAAGACTGTCAAATGGGTCATATGTGTCTGTAATCCTAGCATTCAGGAAGCTGAAGCAGGAGGATTGGCGTGAGTTTGAGACTAGCCTGTGGTACATAGTAAGTTTCAGGCTAGCTTGAGCTACAGTGTGAAAGTGTGTGTGTGTGTGTGTGTGTGTGTGTGTGTGTGTGTGTGTGTGTGCGAGAGAGAGAGAGAGAGAGAGAGAGATGAAAGAGAGATAAAGTGTGTGTGTATGTGTGTGTGTGTGATCATCTCTGAATTTCTAGCTTTAACACTACTGCATACTCTGACTTCAGCTTCTAAGATAGACTTAAAGGAGAACTTTCGTATTTCATAGCATATAAGAATACAAGGTAGCTGGGCAAGTGGTGGTGCACGCCTTTAATCCCAGCACTTGGGAGGCAGAGGTAGGCCATTTTCTGAGTTTGAGGCCAGCCTGGTCTACAGAGTGAGTTCCAGGACAGCCAGGACTACACAGAGAAACCCTGTCTCGGAAAAAAAGGAAGGGGAAAAAAAAAAAAACAACTAAAAAACAAACAATACAAGGTAGCATGTTTTTGAAGCACCTTGGCTTGGTCACTTTTCAGCGGATTCTAGCAGGCAGTCTGCTCTGAAAGCAACTCCTCATCATAAGCCCTTGTGTTGATATTACCAGTATTAAGCTTATTTTTAAAAGTTAACTTGTAAAAAAAAAAAAAAAAGTGTACTAATGAGCCTTATAGCTTGTTTGAATGTTCTATAGAAGCACAGGGCAGGGATTGTTGAGCAGTTTATATTAGGCTGCAAATGTTATATTTATCTAGTGCTTGTCTTCAGTTGCGCTGTGCTGTCATAACTTCTAAGCACTACCTGCGTGAGAGCAGAACATCACCGGCCGCTGACTCCTCTTAGTCACGAGTCACTGTCCCTTTCCCGTCAGAGACAGACCCGTGAGCAGTGCGTTAGCATTTTATACTTCCTACTACCCAGCATTCCCCTAAGGTGTGAGCTCCCTCCAGTCGTGCTTGTTCTTTGTGGTGCTCTTTTGCTTTCAAACTGGGGTTCTTGTCCCTGCCTCAGGATTGACTCTGTGGGCTACACACATGGGTGTTCAGTTTCACTGCACACTTTATGGGGAGACCTTCACATTAAAGCAGGTTGTATAATGGAGCAAATTACAAAATAATAATGAGATTTTAATATTAAAGGAGTAACATCTAGGAAGTCGATTTGCTACAAGGTAGCTCTTCGCAGCTTCTGGAATGAGCTGATGAATATGGTCTAGACCTGGTTGAGTATGTGCTGTCTCGTTTTTCTAATCTTCAAATAATCTTTTCTGGAATTTATGTTGGATGGTAACTATCATAGTTAGTCTAATTCTTGGAACTCAAGTATGTTGAACCTCATTGGAAGGACTAGGTTCCTCATCTTGATGGAGAAACGGTCTAAGGAAGAAAGTGAGGCGTTTGTTTTTCCAACTGTAGTAGATAGCTTGCTTTTTAGGACAGAATTGCCCAATGTAGAAAGTCCTTCTGAGCAGAAGCTGGCAGCCGGTAGATGTAAAGGCACTTGCCAGACTATAAATATCTGCTCTGGAATCATCAGTGTCCAAGAAATACTCTTGGAAAATTAAGAGTTTCCTTGGGATAACAAGAAAACCAGACTTTCTTCCAGTAGTTGTATTTAACAATGGGAAGTTTGGTTTTTGATTTAGTTGGACTAAGTATTCAATGCTGCTAGCTATTAAACATACTTGTACCTTATTCACATTAATAACTGACAGCAATTTCATTTTGTTTGAAGACTTTATAGTCTGTCTTTTTTTTTTTTCTCCAAAAACAACAAACAAAAAGCAGAATCTCACTATATATGTAGTTCAGGCTGGCCTCAGAGTTAGGATTCTCTTTTATCAGCCTCCTTCCTGTTGGGTCACAGCACATTTCCCACTACACCTGGCTCCAGGATCTGTATTGTTACAATCACTGAAACCAGAAGTTAGAATTGAATCCCAGGGTTATGGAGCTGTGCTAACCAACAGCCATTTATAGTTCACTGGGAAATTTCAAGGCCATCATGAATTCCCAGATTTAGAAATAATCACTGTAGCTTATAATAGCTTTACCATAAGGTGAGTTCCGAAGTGTGGGTAGGAATAAGGCTGCTGGTCTGTAGTGAGTCGCGTTTGATGGACTCTATCAGGGTTACATAGACTCATTCCCCACTCAGTAGAAGTGAAAAAGTGATTAAAGGAATGATGGTAATTGGCAGCATGCCATGGACCATGAGGGTTATTTGGCAGCTGAGCAAATGTTGAAGAGTGTTTCGGTGTGCTTTCTGTGGTTTTAAAACTCGTTATCAATTACTATCTCAATTTGCCAAAGTGTTGTTTCTGCTAATAATGGTCAGGGTGCCTAAGTTTGAGTGTCCAGAGTATTACAAGTACCTGAAAGGCTCTATGTACATAGTTCTATTCTGAAATGAGTTGTATGATATGCTACTGTTACTCTACTTGAGAAATCAGGCAATTGAAGCTTATAGAGGCTTTATAAATCATTTAATTCAACCAGAAAATGACAATTGACATGGAAACTAACTTCAGCTTAAGTTCATATTCTTTGTCGACCACTGAAGTTCATTTAGTATTTCTTTAATGTTTTTAGTTTAGATGAGCAATGGAAGAGAATATTATCATCAACCATTGCTAAAGGTTTCTACTGTGAACAGTCTATAAAACCTACTGAAAACAAAATTAAAATTTGATTTGAAAACTTAGATGCTGGCGCATATATATATATATATATATATATATATATATATATATATAATATATCATCATTACTTGGGACTTTGACACAGTAGGAATATGAGTAAAGAGCAAAACTTTAAAACAAGTAAACAACTTACCTTTAAAATGAAATGGCATGAAGAGCAGTTGTTTTATTTCTGTACTTTTTATTATAAAATCAATATATTAACTGCAGAAAATATTGGGAGTGTAGATCTCAATTCTTCCTTTTCCAGACAGAAAAAAAGCCATTCATTATTCTGGCTTCTACAGATACTACTAAAGTGATTTAGTGTTTGTATTATATATACGTGCATGTATATATACACAGACATACACATGTACACATACATATATTTAAGTATATTATTTATATGTTTATATGTATACATACATATATTTAAGTATATTATTTATATGTTTATATGTATACATTTATGAATAGGGTCATAATTGTTTTTTTCTGGTTTTGTCTGAGATAGGGTCTCATTTAGCTGAGGCTAACCTCAAATTTACTGTGTAGCTGAACATAATCTTAATCTCCTGAACCGCCTGTTTCTACCTTCCACGGACTGGGATTATATACATGAGCCACTATAGTCCTATTTCCACAGGATCTGTTACCCTTTAGCCTGTGTAGATACCAGCATATACATAAACATGGCAGATACACAGGGACAGCAACAATAAAAAACTCTTGTTTAAAAACAAAAGTCACATCTTGTTTGGAAAGTGCTGACTATGGGCCTTCTACAGAGTGATGCTGGAGGTTAGAAGGCTGTTTTGTGAGCTCTTATAAGAATCCAGGGAGGAAAGAGACCACTAAAGTGGTGGCAGTGGAACCCTATAGAGGCAGCGTGGAAGAGATCTGTGGGTGCTGGTGACTAATGGGAGATAACCACACGGGAACAGAGTGGGGAACTTAGATTTCTATCTGGGGAAGAGATGTAGGTATATTTCATCTTGAAAGGGAAATAGGGTGAAAGGAGCAGTTAGGCGAAGGGTGCAAACTGGGTAGGAAAATGTGTAATGCCTCAAAATTACTTGTGTATAAATACACAGCAAGTAGTTGTCTGTAACTTTTGAGCACAGGAGAAAAATATCGACTGGAAATACTGTTTGCTACAGGTGTTAGTTGAAACCCTGACTAAGGCTGTCTTTAAGCCTTAGGGGTAGATGTCTTTGGGCTTTAATGCTAAGCCATAATCGGCACACTACTTACCAAATCTTGATCACTTTTGTCTTTACTGTTTCTCCCATCAATTTAATTTTTTTGATTGTATGTGTGTGGGTTCACTTGTAAACATGGGTCCATATACCATAGTGTGCTTGTGCTGGCTGAAGAAAAGCTTTCTGGGGTTGGATCTTTCCTTCCTTTTAATATAGGTTTAGGGGTCAGACTCCATTCTCCACACTCATATGTCAAGTACCTTCACACTGTCCCTCAAGTTAAAAGTTTTACTTGAGTGAATATAAGAAATGAAACATGCATCCCCTTGGTCTTTTGTTTTATGAAGATGAAGATACACAATTACTTTGTATGTCATTTTTTATTGTAACTGTTCCAGTTTCATTTCTGCTTGGCAAGTATCTTGACCAGAAGCAACATAGGGAGGGAAAGGGTTTATTTACAGTTCTAAGTTTCAGTCCATCATTAGTGGAAGGCAGGGGTGGAATTCAAGCCAATCAGCACGTTATACATGTACCACATAAGCAGCGCTCCCAGGCTGCCTGCTCAGAGTCCAGCCTATTAATGGTGTGTCCACAGAGAGAGTGGTCCTCCCACATCAGTTAACAAGGAAGGTCCCCTGCCCCCCAACATAAAACCTGATCTAGGCACCTCCAAAAATCGAGGCTTTTCCCACATTATTGTAGATTGTGTCAAGTTGACATTCAAAACTAACCATCACTGTAACCATGAAGTCTTGGGTGTTTTATAGAGAAAGCTGTACAGTAGTTACACCTGCTTAATTTCCCCCCAACATTTTATTATGAAAAAATTTCAACGCATAGGGAATTGTTCATCAACATAATATACTCACATTCTAGAGTATACAATAAATATTTTATCTTATTTTTAGAAAACATTAACATTTTTAATGAATTTTATTACTAAAACGTCTGCAAACAAAATAAACACAGCAAAATTTAGCAGACCTAAAGTTTGTACATCTTAATGAACCTCCATTTAGTTAAAAGAACCATTCTAAAGAATGAAATATTATATTTATTACATATCTGTCTCCTCATTCTTTTCCTTTTTCTATGTGCATTTCAAAATATATTTACTGAGTCTCAGTACCTGCATATTTTAACTTCTGGCACATGCATGTGTGAGGACACACACATATCCACAAGCAGTGTAGTATTCAGAATATTGACTGAACACTGAAAGATGCACATGTGTGAGTCACATTTCCTCTGAGGCAAAAGAACATTCTGGGGTGATGGAAAATTTACTAAAACCTCTCCTCATGTTATTCTTTGACTTAATTTCCCCTCATTTCCACTGACAGTTGCTGTTCTTCAAATGTGGTGGCACATGCCTTTAATCCCAGCATTAGAGAGACAGAGGCAAGTAGCTCTCAAGTTCCAGGTCAGCAAGGGATACATAGTGAGACCCTGTATTTAAGAAATAAAAAAAAAAATGTTGCTGTTTTGAGTAATTTCCTCTATAGATTTAGGTTCTTATCTGTGCAAGCACTGGATGGAAGTTCCTAAAATACTTGCTCTCCTAAGGCTTCCTTCACAGCATATTTTCACTGTTTATCTTTGCAATTGTCAATTACTTTGTTTTTCCTGTTTAGTAATAAAGGAACATATAAATGTGCCACTCTATCCACTTTCCTGTTAGATACCTGGAGTGTTCCCAGGTTTGGATAATACTTAGCGTTGAAATGGAAGACCCAGAGGGTAGGTGTGTGCTTAGTCCTGGACATTTACTCTTCTGATACTACTTTCTGTCTTTAGTTAGGGGCATAAATTTTAGAAGGTTTAGAATTCCATTTCGTCAGTTGTTTTTAAAGCTGTATCTCTTTGTATCTATCCAGCAGTAGTTACAGTATGCATTTTTATCTTTTTACCATTTGCTTGAAGTTAATGCTCTAGCACTAAACATAAAATGTTAACTATGCAAGTCTTTTCAATAAGCTAGCTTATTCCTGTCAGGTTTTGTGCAGCTGCCTTATAATACTGCCGGAATACTTTGAACCCTTATAGGATGTTACAATTTTTGCATTAAAATGTTGGTACAACTTACATTACTTTATGTGCTACTTACTTTATTATTGTCTGTTCTGTACAACCTAGAGTTGTATGAGAACCTCAGCTGAAGAATTACCTCAACAATGGCTTGTGGCCATGTCTGTGAGAAATTGTCTTGATTGCTGATTGATATCGGAGGGTACACCTCTCTGTGGGTGGCACCATTTTGGCAGGTAGATCTGAGCTGCATAAAAAAACTAGCTGTGGGGCCTAAAAGATGGCTTGTGGGTAAGAGCATCTGCTGCTCTTGCAGAAGATCTGGACTCAGTTGCCATTGGGTGGCTTCCCAGTTACAGGGGATCTGACGTCCTCCCCTTCTGGCCTCTGTGGGCACCAGGCACACATGATACACATACAGACATCCAGGCAAAATTCCCATACACGATAAAGTTTGAAAGAAAAGAAAAATAGATAGGGGTTGGGGGTAGGGATAGAGAGAGTGGGGGAGGAAGAGAGAAAGCTAAGCCATTAAGTGAGCAAGCCAGAGAAGGAGCCAGCAAGCAATGTTCCTCCATGGTTCCTGCCCTGATTTCCTTCAGCCATGGGTTTGGTAGGGCAGTGTAAGCTGAAGTAACCTCTCTCCTCAAGCTGCTTTTAGTCATGGGCACCTTTGTTTGCCATTTCAGTTTTTTAGATTGATTCTTTTACTCTTATTTTACATCTATGGACATTTAGTTGCCTCTGAGGCCAGAAAAGGTAGGATCCCTTGAAAATGAAGTTATGAGCTACACAGTATGAATTTTTATTTACTTAGTGTACATGCATGCTGTATCTGTATATACGCCTGGATTCCAGAAGAGGGCATCAGATCCTAGTACAGATGGTTATGAGCCACCATGTGATTGCTGGGAATTGAGCACGTTACCACTGAAAGAGCAGCAGACAGGGCTCTTAATCTCTGAGTCATCTTCCCAGCCCATGTAGTACAGAGTTTTTTGTTGTTGTTGTTGTTGTT
>NC_034594.1:154127342-154145833 GCF_900095145.1 Mus pahari | reverse complement strand
TTTTTTTTTTGGTTTTTCGAGACAGGGTTTCTCTGTATAGCCCTGGCTGTCCTGGAACTCACTCTGTAGACCAGGCTGTCCTCGAACTCAGAAATCCGCCTGCCTCTGCCTCCCAAGTGCTGGGATTAAAGGCCTGCGCCACCAGGCCCAGCTGTAGTACAGAGTTTTAAAAAGGAAAATGAACTTAAAGATAATGTAATACAGTTTTAAACAAGTGCAGTTTTTCCATAAAATTTATATTTTCTAATATGCACATGGTAAATTATATATATGATAAATTATATATAACAGAAAGTTAGCCATATTAACCACTTTAGAGTGTAGAATTTGGTGGCATTGGTTAAATTACATTATTGTACAACGAGCATCAGCATTCACCACAGAACCTTTTCATCCTTGACACAAACTCTCCATGAAGAGCAAGTATTCCCTGCCATTCAGATGACCCAGCCTGTAAGGCCCATGTAATGGAGGAAGCCAACTGTGGAAAGTAGTCCGCTGGCCTCTTAAAGGAAGTCTGTGATATGCACCCCCTTGCCCCGAATGAATGTAATTAAAGCCACCAACCATTCCTTTCCTTATTTCCCCAGCCCCTGGCAGCCCCCATACTGCTTTTGCCTCTGACTTTGTGTGTTTTGGAAACCCATTGTAAATGGAATCATATAGTATTTGTCCCTTTGATTCCCCGCTTGTTTCATATAGTATAATGTCCTCAAGGTTCATCCAAGATACAGCATTACAACAGAATTTATTTCCTTTTAAAGGCTTGAATAAACAAACCATTGTATGTAAGTATCTGTTTTTTCTCTGCTCATCGCTATTTGAGGTATTTGTTTTTGAACAAGGCTGCTATGAACTGGCTATATAAGTATCTGTTTGGGCCCCTCTTTTGGGACTCATCTGTCTCATACAGATGGTCACAGGTAACTTGGTTTGATTTTTCATGAAAAACAGCTGAGGAGGAGACGCTTTTAATTTAACAATACAAATAAAAGATATGTGACTAGTTTACCTATATATTCTAATTTAGCCTTTTTGTCAGATAATGAGTTTATAAAGAATCTTGTCCCAACAACTGATGTAAGTGCAGCATATGGTAGTTGGCTTATTTATGGCAGTTGTTTTATAACAAGGTAAATGACTATATTGGCGTTTACTGTGTGTTGGCCTTTTACATTTCCTACAATAGTTTGGGGCTCAGATTTTAGTGTAATATGTACAGCTGTAGGAAAGCCATATATAGGAAAATAGTCTGTATTCTAATGGTATGTCTGCCAGCTCCAGCCATCTAAAATTCAATCATGAGTTTAAAGTGTACTTTTTGCATTTAAATCTTTATAACAAAGCATTTTATTCAGCAGTGATAGAATAAATTCCAAGTTAATACAACTGTTCAGTAATATATAGGTCTTCTTTTTCTTTTTAGATTTATATATTTATTTTTATGGTATGCGCCTTCATGTGGTTGTTGGCAATTGTATTTAGGACCTCTGCTCCCTCCGGTCAACTCTGCTCGTTGAGTTCCTGCTCACTCCAAGTCAAAGGTTTATTTATTATTATAATAAGTAATAAACTGTAGCTATCTTCATACACACCAGAAGAGGTCGTCACATTTCATTACAGGTGGTTGTGAGCCACCATGGGGTTGCTGGTATTTGAACTCAGGACCTTTAGAAGAGCAGTCAGTGCACTTACCCCCTGAGCCATCTTGCCAGTCCAATACATAGTAGGTCTTTAGTTAGGGTAGTAGACGAAACCACAGTCATACACTTCTCAATTTTTTGTTGTTTTCACTTGTTCAGAGGGTCTTCTGTGGTTTTAGGTTGGAATTTTATCTTAACTTTTCTAGTCACCACTTTTCTATAAGGAACTGGTGAAAATATCTCTGAAAAAAATAGGTAGCCATATCCTTCTACTTGCCTAGTAGATTTTAAAGGTCACATTTGTGTTCTTTAGATTTTCATCACTGTGACAAAATATCTGACACAAACAGAATGGTTTATGTTTCAGAGTTTTAATCTAAGTTTATATTTTAGAGGTTTAATTCCAAGGTTACTGAGCTCCATTGATTCTGGGCCAGAGCATGGTGACGCAGGGCATCACAATGAAAACATGTCATGAAGAAAAATTACTCTGTGACCAACAGGAAGCTGAGACAGGCAAGACACAGATTATACCCATTTTAAAGGCACCCTCCAGTGCCTGCTTTGTAATTTCCACAGACACTTCTCACTGATGCCATCAATTTACAAATCCACCACCAGATTAAACTGTTAAAAAAAGAATCCTCATGGCCTAATCCCTTTCGTGAAGCTCAGACTGAATGAGTGGGCAAACAGGAAAGCTGAGTGTTTTCTTTCATGTTTCCTGATCCACAGAGATGTGAAGTGGGTCTTCTCCCACTCCCTCAGACCGTTGTGGTCCCACCTTCTGTGCTTCTTTCTCTGTAATAAATGCAGCAAACCATGAGGAAAAGAAGTTTTGTCCAGTTGCTTTGTTCATGTATTTTGCCACTTCAATAAAAAGGTGCTTTTTTTTTTTTTTTTTTAAAAAAACTTGAAAGGTTTCAGGAGAAATCTGTGTTTCTGTCAGTATTCAGTATCTGAGGGGCTTGCTCTTCAGCCAGTTAGGTTTTCCTCAGGATGTGCCCCTTGCAGTTGCACACTTGAGGCCATCACGTCCTGTTCACGCTCAGTCTCACTTGCTACCTTACTGCTGTTGCCTCCTTCCAATAGATAGGTTTTCATTTTCTCTCCATGAACTCTTAAAAATTCCATCCCAGTTTCTCCTTAATTGTGGTTCTAAGAATAGAATATTGTATATATTCCTTAGTTTTATATTCTCTCTCTAGGCATGCTGTTGACAATAGCAGGTTCTTTTTATTGACTTGTATTTATTGAATTTTATGGATCCTGTACTTACTTGAGTGCTAGTAAGAATGATTTCAGGTGGGTATTATGTGTGGTACAGGCTGCCAATCCAGGCAGTTGGGAGGCAAAAGCAGGAGGAATATCCTGGAACTACATGATGAGATCCTGTCTCAAAAAACAGGCAATAAGATATTTTTATAGTTGTTGATATTAGCAGAGTTTCATGTGCCCTAGGCTGGCCTCAGACTCTATATGTACCTGAGCTCCTGGTCCTACTGCCTCCATCTTCCAAGTAGTGGTGTCAGAGGTGTATACTACCATATCAGCTACCGTGCTTGGAGTAAAGGATATAGCTTAGTTGGTGAAGTAAGCACCTATATCCTTTACCTGAGATTATTATTTTAAAGCTTAACTTCCAGATTCCTGAGAATATGACTGTTTAGTAAGGACCTTCTTTCTCCATACCAAGGAAAGAAGAACAGTTGGGGGATTTTTCATCCTGAAAGGTAGTCTGTCAGGTTTACAAAGTATTTTCAAAAGCACACTGTTTTGCTTTAGATGAACTGACACTTTTCCTTGGCTGGGATAGATTGTTACACCTGACTGCATTTGCATTTTCTGTATGAACTTGGATACTGTGGGATAAAGAGCTTAATAGTGACATTGATATTTTACCTCTTAGAAATTAATAATACTGCCTTTGTGAAAGCGATGAATAATGATGCATCTTGCCTTTCTACATATTTCAAGTATCTGCATCCCAGATGGTTTTCTTGCTTTGCAAAAAGAAAAAGGGAAAAAAGAAAATGTTTGTTTGCTGCCATTATTTGTATCTGTTCTTTGTCAGTACCATTCACAATGTTTTTGCAATTTTCTTCAATCAGTAAACCACGATAGGAGAACCTGTTATTAGTAAGCAGAATTTCTCCCATCTTTAGCAGATTTTTTTTAATAGAATAATAGCAAAGAGGAAATGTTATTTAAAAGAGAAGCCTTCTTATGAATCTACTGATATTTGAATTTAGTTAATGAAAACTTTGGTATTCTTAAAATCCTTCATGTTTACTTTTAATTTTATTTTTATTATTGTTACTTGGCTTGAACTGAAAATTACTTCCTGAGTTCTAGAGACAGGAAGTCCATGGTCAAGGTAATAATAGGATTGGTGTCCTCTGTGGCTTCCTCCCATGCAGTTGTGCTAACTATCCTATTACCACCTTTTAGTATGCCCTTTGTATATGTGGTGCTTCTCATCCCTAGAGTGGTTAGTGTGTAAAAAGTACTGGTAGGCAGAAGCTGTCCTTCCTATTCAGTTCTTCAGAAATTAACAACCAGAGTAGTACACACCTTTAATCCCAGAGATAGGTAGATTTCTGTGAGTTCCAGGCTAGTATGGTCTATATAGTGAGTTCCAGGATAACCAGAGGTCCTGTCTTGGGGAGGGGATGTGTATTAAGGATCCCATTTTTATGTTGCCTCTTGAATCTGTTAGAAGAGGCCATCAGGTACAGGGTTGGAGTCCTGTTGGTAAGCCATCAAATGACTCTTAAGTGTCTGACTGCTGCCTCCCAGTTAAATTATGGCTTTGGCCCTGAAATTCCCTTGATCAGATAACTAGTGATTTCTATTTCAGAGAGCTGGGGGTTGGGGGAGTTCAAAACCCAAGTTATTCCTATTTTGAAAAGCCAGAGGAGGGGGCCGGTGTGTGTGTGAAAGCTACTCTAGAGGCTGGAGAGATGGCTCAGCAGTTGAGAGCATGGCAGCCCATAACTGTCTGCAAATCCAAGATCTGACATGCTCACACAAGCATAGGTGCAGGCAAACCACCAGTGCACATAAAATAAACACATACATACATACATAAGCCAGAGTTGAGATGCTCAGCTGTCATATCATTTACTACATCTGCTGACAATTAATTTTAAAACTACAGTTACTGACAGAGACTTTTCAGTCATTGCAAAGCCCCAAAGGTCACTTACACTCCTACATACAAACCAGCCATGGGTTTGGAAACCTGTGACCTTGAGGGGAAAATAACTTGAAGAAACAGGAGCAAAGTCCAGTGAGAAGAATTTTGTCTAGTCCTTCCTTGGTGCACCATGAGGAGGGCAGGAGGCCACAGAGGGGACTAAATTTTTTCAGGAGTCTGGTGAATAGTGTCTTTTGGGGGAGGAGCTGTAAAATTAACAAAAACTTCATCTCATATATCTAATTTGCTCTTATACAGTTCATGAGTGGGTTCCTGAGCAGTAATAACAATGGGTTTTGTAAGGTAGGAGCACATAACAAGAGACATGGGCTCATTACTGTCGGTTAGCTTTTTTTCTTTCTTTCTTTCTTTCTTTCTTTCTTTCTTTCTTTCTTTCTTTCTTTCTTTCTTTCTTTCTTCTTTCTTTCTTTCTTTCTTTCTTTCTTTTTGTTGTTGTTGTTGTTGTTGTTGTTGTTGTTGTTGTTGTTTGTTTGTTTTTTGAGACAGGGTTTCTCTGTATAGCCCTGGCTGTCCTGGAACTCACTCTGTAGACCGGGCTGGCCTCCAACTCAGAAATCTGCCTGCCTCTGCCTCCCGAGTGCTGGGATTAAAGGCGTGCACCACCACGCCCGGCTCGGTTAGCTTTTTCTTAAGGGTTAAAGCCAAGGAGCCTTATGGACCCCTTCTTCTGTGTGTGTGTGGGGGGGGGTGGGGTGGCTGCAGGCATAGAAACTTAACTGTTACCCGAGGATCAATCTACTTAAAGCTTCAATTTGATTGTGTGGCATTTAGTATTAATGACTCCATTTTGGTGTGAACCAGTCTGGTTTTTTCAACCTAGTAAAGGAGCTCAGATCAAAGCAGTTTCCCTAGCAGGAACATTGTAATGTGGTGGTTATGTTCATACTTTGTATCCTTTGTGTTAATCTTCCAGCATCCCACACATTCCTCTCTTGTTTTCTAGTATCCTTGCTTCTGTCCTTCATTTCCTGGTCAACTTCTACAGTCTTTTTAGTTCATGGTAGCCAGAGTCATATTTTTAAAAACCAAGTCATGTTCTACTTTAAGCCCACCAGTTTTTCCTGTCTCCTTCCTGTGGCTCAAATGCTACCTCCTCAGAGACTCTCACTAGGGGACTATAAAAGGAAGCAATTAGTGATGGCTCTGGGGACCCTAGGAAGACTTAACAAAAGGAAAAGCATTCGATTCTGTTTTTTTATGATTTAGATTTTGTTAGATGCATTTATTTACTGAACAGCATTTAAGGATGCCACTGTGCTTGAGCACTGGTGTGTTTCTGCTTCCCTTGACAAGTGATCGGTAACTGGTGTCTTTGACAGGGAACTGCTCTTTGTTAATGACTGCTTTCTGCATCATTGCTACATAGTATGTACAAGAAGTTCTTTTTTTCCTTAACCATAAGGAACATTTCATTTACTGGTGCCTATTTTGGGTAAGCATTCTTTACCATAATATATAATTACCTGTGGAAAATTTAACTATATTCAGAAGTGAATTTACTGACCAAGGTAAAAAAAACTATACATAAAGTAGTATCGTATTTCCTAACACTGTGTGTGTGTGTGTCGGGGGTGGTAAGCATTTTAATGCTATACTTGACTGGTAAATACCAAAATTAACATTAGGAACATGAAGTACAATGAAGTCTGTACACTAGCTGCATTACATCATGTGATTTTGTTTATGACTGTTAAGTATCCAGTCTTCACAAAACCACAGTTTAGTAGTTTACTTATTTTATCTTTTTTCCTAATTGTTTCACTGATATAGAAATAGGAAGACTTTGACAAGTTTTTATTTTGCGGCTTGCCATGGTTGCATATAAAGATGCATTGCTCTGTTCTTGGGTATATCCCAGCAATACTTTCTGTGTGGCTGAGAACAGCCAAAATTAGCTAAGGTTTTCTTTATAGCCAGGCTTCTTTTGATTCTTGGATCTTCCAGTACTCAGCCTCCTGAGTGTTGTGTGCCATATCTATACACTACCATACCTGACAGATAATGCTGTCTTACTTAAAGCAGGTCTTTGACAAATTCACTGGAACAGACTATAACAGGGTGAAAATACAAGCATGGACAGTGTAATGTCTGGAAAACTAATGTTTTGCTTATGTATATGGTGTTTTGCCTGTGTGTATATGTGCATACCACCCATGTGCCTGGTACTTGCAGAGGCCAGAAGAGGGCATCAGATTTCCTGAGACTGAAGTTACAGACAGTAATGAGCCACTGTGTGGTACTGGGAATTGAATCAGGCTCTTCTAGAAGAGCAACCAGTGCTCTTTCTTGCTGAGCCATCTCTCCAGCTCTTCTATACCTATTTTTCTGTTTAAAAAGTTCTGAGCCGAGCCATGGTGCATGTTTTTAATCCCGACACTCAGGAGGCACATGCAGGCAGATCTTTGGGAGTTTGAAACCAGCATGGTCCACAGTACAGTGAAGGCTTAGGGAAAAAAAAAAAAAAACCCTTCTTCTAACAACTTGTGATGGATGGTCATCCCCTACAGGTTTTTAAAAATCTACCCAGTTGCTAAGAGACCAAAATATTGACATCCTCTTCTATATTGATTCATCCAATCAGTTTTTTAAATTTTTAGGTAGGTCCATGAAATTAAAAAAAAAAAAAACAAAAAAACTTGATTGCCATCTTTTAATGGCAGTGACAACATAGTTTAATGGCCTACTTGTGTGTCACATCTGTGGTCAGAGTTGCTGGGTGAGCGCTAGCTGGTCTCTGAGCCTGCGTGAACCTCCTTAGTTTATATCTGAGATTGTTGGCATGACAGGTGTTGCATCTAATTCAAGCCATCAGGCTTTCAAGGCCTCCTGAAATGCATTTAAAAAGAGAGAGAGAGACAGAGAGAGAGAGACAGAGAGAGATGTGGTCTTTTATAGCCCTAGCTGGCCTTGAGCTCCCAGAGATCCATCTGCCTTTGCCTCGTGAGAGAGTGCCAGGGTTAAGGCCTGTGCCGCTGGGCCTGGCCAGAACTGAGTTTTGAATAATGGACAATAAAGTTTTGCATTAATTTGAAGGCTTTTTTTTTTCTCATTTCATATTAAATGAGTTTCTGCAGCTAAAAGCTGTAGGAAGCACTGACCTTTTGCTTATTTCAGTCATCTTTGTTATACTTATAAAAGTTGTCATTTAGTACTTGTTTCTATTGTGAGTAATGAGTCTTCAGCTGCTGTACTGACAAATATCTTTAAATAATGCTCTCTAAAAAAAAAAATAGTTCAAGCTTTAGTCATTGACTTGTTTCTAGTCTCAGAAAATTTCTAGGCAACAAAAGTAATTTGAGACAGCACCAAAGGATTTACTACACTTGTTTATAGCTTAGGTTCTGTAGAATTTCTGTAATGGAAAATTAAAACAATTCTAATTAATTGCTCGGAAGCAAGTTTATTGTTCAGTGCAGTGATTTCTTTAGGTTTCCCATGATCTTGTCATCAAGGCAACACAACCCCCTGCCTTGGAGCTGTGTTCATTGTGCTTACATGGATGAGAGAGGCATGAGTAAGGTGGGAATGTGTATGTGTGTGTGGGGGGGGGTGACTATTTATGAGGGTGTTTGGGAAAAGCACACCGAGTGTAGTCTGAAATCTCTTGAGGCAGAACCCAGTAGACTGGACAAGCACCTTCTGTTCCGACGACGACTATTTAGGAGCATCTGTGGTAACCGCTCACATGTAGGCTTCGCCTTTCAGACCAAAGGTTTTCAACTTTCTTCATGATTGGTGACCCTTAACCATAAAACTATGTCGATGCTACTTCCTAACTAACTTTACTGTTAGGAATCATATCATAAATGTCAGATATACGAAGGCTAACTGATGATGGATTGTGTGACCCACAGGTTGTGAACCACTGGTCTAGAAGCTGTGTTTCACTGGGTTTGTAGTCAGCAGTGTGCTTGTTTTGATGTTCTCTTTTGAAAAGTGATACTAAAAAGGAACTGTGGCATGGGATAAGGTAACAATCAGGGGTTCCCACCCCCCCAGAACATTAGAGAATATTTGAAAGGTAAATGTATTGTTCCATAAGAAATTGACCTTATTCCTGTTGTACTTGTATGTCTCTATTATTTAGTAGCAAGTAATTGGAATAGATGGCAACCATAAATTTTGGTCTTTTCCTTTTTTAGTATTTATATGTAATGAAGAGGGTTTTAAATCTAATAGGAAATCATCTTGTAGTATTAAACTTTTAGTGTGTGTGTGTGTGTGTACACATGTGTATGTGTGTACTTGTACGTGTACTTGTGACTGCAGATGCCCTTGGAAGCCAGAGGCATCCAGTCTCTTGGAGCTGGAATTACAGGTAGTTTTTGGGCTGTCCAGTCTGGATGCTGGGTTGATCTCAAAGTTGTGCTCTCTGCAAGAGCAGTAAGCTCTCTTAACCCTGAGCTTTCCCTCCAGCCCCTTATTCTTCCACTTTTAAAGGAAAAAGGGAGACAAATGGTTAGGTATAAGATAGCAGTAACCTGACTAAAGGGAGTGAAAGGAGCCGGTCCTGTTGTCCACCATTGACCATTAGTTTCAACTCACTGTTTGAAGAACAGATACTTCATTGTTTGAGACCTTGAAGTGATTGTAATGATAAAAGTAATTTTGTCCAAAAATAATGTCAGGTTACCATTGTATACTTAAACAAGTGGTGATTAGCTTGGTATTAATAGATACATTTAGAATGAAATACTTCTGGTGCTCTTTGTGTTTTTCTGGATCGCACACTCTGCCCACATTCTACATTAGACTTCACCCCCAGGAGTTGATTGTTAACTGACTGCCAGATTGGCTAACCCTGGCTCATGGTTCTGTGGCATACCTAGCATATTTTAAATATCTCATTTAAATTTTATTTTTTTACAGTGAACAGAGTATCTGTCAGGCAAGAGCTGCTGTGATGGTTTATGATGATGCCAATAAGAAGTGGGTGCCAGCTGGTGGCTCAACTGGGTTCAGCAGAGTACACATATATCACCATACAGGCAACAACACATTCAGAGTTGTGGGCAGAAAGATTCAAGACCATCAGGTAAGGGGCTGCTGAAATTCTTCATGTTTGTGCATGCATGCATATATGTGTGGGTGCAGACTTGCACACGTGATACAAACATGTGTAGGGCAGAGGACAGATCTCGGGAGGGTATTTTCTCTTGGTACCTTGTAGGATCTGGAGATCAAACCTCACTGAGCAGGCAGGGTTTTGTTTTCATTAGATTGTCGAATCAGGCCATCCACCTGGCCCCTTTTTATAATCTAAATTCAGAATTGACAATAGGAAATACAGTATAAGGAACACATTGTATGCTTATGGGACATTTTATCTATCTACTTACTGATCAAAGGTACAGTTTGTGTGGCTCGAAAAGGGATTTGAAAGTATAAATGGTTTCAGAAAGTATTGTTAAACTCCTAAGTGATTAATAAAAATGTGGTAGGCGTTAGTGTTGCTGGAACCTTTAGGCTTTTTTTTCCAGTTCATATCTAAGGTGAGCTTTTGGTAATTCCCTTTTCCATATTCTCAAGGCAGTAGTGGGTTGTCTGATTCCTTGATGCCTTGGCCCCTGTCAGATCCAGATCAGGGTCTTCAGGCAAAGGAAGAAGTAGATGAGGCCTTACTGCTGTATACTAACAGTGGGAACTTTGACGGATTGTAGACTTACTAAGTTCCCTTGTAAAAGTGGTTTTTCAAAGATGTAATTTAACTAATGTTTAAAACCATCCTGCTACAAAGTGCAGGGAAAATATACTTAGATTCTGTTTGGTGCCCTGTGAGTTCTTGCTCAGAGAGAGTTAGAGCTGTACTTTTCCAGTAAGCAGTAATGTAAACAGATGCTGCAGTAACCCTGAATTTTAAGTTTGTCAACTGATAATAGCTAGGAATTTATCATCTTCATGCATGCTTGAGAGGAATGTGTATTGAAACTGGTTCTTCTGCAAAAATTGGGACTCCAAGAGGCTGCGTCTCATAAAAAGAGGACAAAGAGAAAAATCCTCCTCTTTTTACTGAGGAGACTGTTTCCCTGGGAACTAGAAACTGCAGACTCCCTTATGTAACTTATTGACTAATACTGATAGCAGGGCAGTGGAGTTTTAAGACCCCTGATTAAAAATGCAGTGTTTCTCTGATGAGAAACTTTCATAGCTGTGGGTTAGTCTACAGACATTAGTTCCCCTCTCTTCTTTGTTGAGTGACCCCTCCTCTCTAGCCTCTCCTGTTCCTCAGTGTCCTCACCGTGCTCCAGTTTCCTCACTGTCCAGACACAGCCTCTGGTCTCCTGTTTCTCTACCAAAAAACTCCACTCACCACTGCCTGTCAGTAGCTGAGCTATGGCATGTGCTTTCTTTTTATCTGTTCTCCTGCTGAGTGGTCCCTCAGGTTAAAGACATGTCAGATGCTGCCCAGGATACAAATAAAAACTAGATGACAAAGCTTTATAAAATTGTTGAACTCTCTTCCCCTTGTTTTTACATGTATGAATTTTTGCCTATGCATGCCTATGGAAGCCAGAGAATGGCATCTGACTCCCTGGTACTGGATGGTTGTGAGCTACTATGTGGATCCTGGGCACTGAATCCCAGCTGTCTAGAAGAGCAGCCAATAGTTTCTACTGTCTCCAGCCCCCTGTTGAACCTTCTTAACATTTCAAGCTAAGAACTGTAAGAAAAGGCTGGGAAAGATATTAATAGAATTGAAATTATAGTAGGTAGATGATTACTTCGCTTTTAAAATATAAAACTTTTAAAATCTGGCAATGGTGACACAGTATCTTCTCAACAAATTTGTTTCTTTTATGTCCCTGCTGAGATTTATCACAACATAAATATTTCACATTGTATCTTTATTCATAAGCTTAAGATCCAAACCCTTCAGAAGCTAGCTAGCATCATGCAAAAAGACAAAAGATACTTGGTATGAACCACATTTTCTAAAAAATTAATTTATTTTTTATACTCCATATTTCATTCCCCATCCCCCCATCCACCTTCCAACTGCTCCACATTCCAATGCCTAGCCAGAAGTTAAATGCAAGAAAAAGGAAATAAAACACAGAGGGATTAAAAAGTATGAAATGAAGAAGTCAGTTGTTGGTGACATGATTGTTTTTAGAGAGAACAAAATCTGATCATAAATCATGAGGATCAGCAGGATATTAGAATAAATAAACCTTGGTTTAGTAATAGGTTAGAATTAAGTAAGTTTAATAGGTGTTCTAGATAGGTTGTCTAGAAATGGTTTTCCTCTGAGGAAATGAAGAGGTTAAGTGGATACTGTTTCCAATAGTTAGTGTCTTGGTTACTTTGCTGATTCTGTGAGGAAATATGCTGACTAAAGTAGCTTTAGGACGCAGGAACAGCAATCCGACTGGTCACATTCATCTCCATCTAGGAATCCGAGAGTGAACAGGAAATAAAGTCAGGCTGTAGACCTTCAAGGTTTGTCTCCAGTGACCACTTTCTCAAGAAATGCCCAGCCTCCTAAAACTTGACACTTTTGCCAAGCAGTGTTACCAGCTGGGAACCAAGTGTTCAAATGTGAGCCTGTGGAGGACATGTTAAGACCACAACCAGTAACAGTAACTACTTCATCAGATACCACACAAATTTAATAGGTGTTCCAAGATACCAATATAGAGAACTACTATGTCAGCCCAAGTAAGGACTGTGTGATACTCATGAAGTAAAGATACCTTTGTGACATTAGTGATCAAATGGGCTTTTTTTTGGCTTTAGTACAGTTTTAAATTTGGGAATTGACAATGTTTTAAAAGTATAAATGGCATCTTTCCACAAAGGACCAAAAGTAGCTAAAGCAGTAATGAGGAACAGAGTAGAAGGCAGAGTCTGGAGGTGGCGCCTAGTGTAAAAGTGCAGTAGGAAGACACTACCGCTGGGCAGATATTAGCTATATTGACCAGTGGGGAAACTCAACTTGTAACAAAAGGTAAACCTGTAGCTTAGCTAAAATAATTTGGACACACAAAGAAAACAAACACCAGGAAGTTTGAACTATCTCTCACCATATTGCAAATCAATTCCCATTTTACTGGAGGTGCAGGTGTTCGTGGTTAACAGTAGTAAAGCTTCCAGAAGACAAAATGAAGTACTATTTTCATAACTTATATTGTCAAATATCTCGTAGAACACAAAAACATTAAAAGAGAAAAGGATTTTTAATTTGAAATAAAAGGAACTTCTTACCATATCACTAACAGTGAATAGGCAAGTTACAGAATGGGACAAAATATTTGTCATATAAATATTTTTCCTTGGCTTAGCAGTTAAGAGCACTGTCTGCTCTTCCGGAGGTCCTGAGTTCAAATCCCAGCAACCACATGGTGGCTCACAACCATCTGTAATGGGTTCTGATGCCTTCTTCTGGTGTGTCTGAAGACAGCTACAATGTACTTACATATAATAAATAAATCTTTAAAAAACAATTTAAAAAATTTCCTTTGGGATCATATAAAGTAAAGATGGATCAGTTAGGAGAGAAGTGGGCCAGAAATTTATTAATGAATGTAATCAGGAATTCACAAAAGATTTATCTTGAAACAACACAAAAAAGGAGACCTGTGAGATAGCATAGAGGGTAAAGGCACCTGCTGTGCAGCCCTGGCTACCTGAGTTTTATCGCTAGAGCCTACATAAAGATGGACAGAGAACCAGAGCCACAGAGCTATCATTTGACCTCCACAGGTGTGCCAGGCCTGTGTGCATTCTTCTGATATAACTTAGGGATTCCTTTAAATATCTAGAAGGACCAACAGTGGCAGTGCTACACAGTATATGGAGTCATACGAACTTTCATATACTGCTGTGGAATGGTAAATGATAGGACACATTTAGAAAGCTATGTGGAGTTTTCCACTAAAGTTAAATATACTTATGACGTATACTAGTCCAACATGGGTTCATGTTCTGTAAAAACATGCACTCTGTGTACCAGCAGATGTTTAATAGGATGTTCAGGCCATTATTTGTAGTAGCCACAGATTCTGGGCAATAAAAATGTCAGTGAAAGAATGGGTAGGTTGGTAGTTTATACAATAAAGCAGTGAAAACAAACAACCATGGTTGATATATAAGTGCATGACTCTTAAATGTGCATCTGAGGAAAGAGGGTGACTACATTTCTCAAATGGATTCTGTGATGCTGTTTTTATCAAATTCCAAATCCTGTAAAACTAATTTGTACTATTGGAGATACTCTGTCTGGATGGGAGAAGTCCAAAGGGAACTTTACAGATAATATTCCATTTTTTAATTTATAATTTATTAATAAATAAGTTAAAGTATATTTAATGAAATACATTGCTTTTTTTGTTGTTGATTTATTATTTAGAAGCAGGCCTTTTGTGAACATAAGATGGCTAACGTTCCATCAGACTCACTTCTATAGACTTGCCTTTATTCTAGGCAACTGTTCCAACTAGCTTTCATAAAGTCTGCTAGGAATACGCTTAAATAAATACCTACACTCTGGATTTATACTGGCTTCTATTATTTTCCAGTTATTAGCTGGCTTTATAATGAATTAATTGTTTTTTAGGTTGTGATAAACTGTGCCATTCCTAAAGGGCTGAAGTACAATCAAGCTACACAGACTTTCCACCAATGGAGGGACGCTAGACAGGTGTATGGGCTCAACTTTGGCAGCAAAGAGGATGCCAATGTCTTCGCAAGTGCCATGATGCATGCCTTAGAAGTGTTAAATTCACAGGAAGCAGGTAAAGTGTCTGTGCTTTCCCAGTGCTCTTCAGTGGAAATGCTATGTATGTGTTAGAACAAAACTTTCTCGTCAGCTTTATATATATATGAACTCTTTCTGAATTGTTTGTGTTAAAACTGTAGTCTAGCTGTCTAGCTGGGCATGGTGGCACACACCTTTAATCCCAGCATTTTTGAGGGAGAGGCAGGTGAGTCTGTGAGTTTGAGGCCAGCCAGGGCTATATAGAGAAACCCTGTCTCAAAACAAGAAGCAGCAGCAGCATAGTCTAGAAGCATAACGCTACGAGTTTAATTAGTCTAGTTATTCTTTAGACCTCATTTGAAATTATCTAGATTAGTTTGTCCTGCTGTCAAAACTACAAGCTCTCTGCGTTGCTCAGGCTAGCCTCAAATTCTTTATTTCAGGCAATCCTCCTGCCTTCTGCTTTCCAAAGTAGCTGGAACTTCAATCTTTTCCATATGCCTGTTGTTATTTGCCTTTTATCAAGAAGTACATAGTTTTCTAAAATGTACTTTTTAAGCCACCTCTGAGCCTAGGGATTTATATTTAGAATGTAATATGATCTCCTAATGCTTGGCTCTAAAGCAACGGTTCTCAACCTTCCCAATGCTGCGACTCTTCAGTACAGTTCCTGGTGTTGTGGTGACCCTCAACCATGAAATTATTTTTGTTTTTTCTTCATAACTGTAATTTTGCTAGTTATAAATTCTACTATAAATATCTGTGTTTTCTGATGGTCTTTGTAGAACCCCTCAACCCCCAAAGTGGTTGTGACCCACAGGTTGATAAACTGCTAAGGGTTGTTTGAAGATTTGAGGCACACCCTCATGGTCCAAGCCTTAATTGGATTCTGAACACTATATGTTGCTAAGAAGGAAGAATAGAAATAATTCACTTTCAAAAGCTCAAGTATTCAAAACCTTATTATCAGAGATATACTAAATTTTGTTTTAGTTTAAGAAACAGAAAAAGAAATACACAAATGTATGGTTGTCATTAGCAACAAATTTTATGATCAGAAAATGTTATAAATGAAAAACAATACAAATGTAGTTACTCCTTCCTGTGTTGTATGTTTCATAGTGATTTTAATGATATAAATGTTCTGAATAAAATACATATAGCTTAATGAGGAGTATTATAGCCAGATGAAATATTGATATTTTCTTGATGATATAGAATTCTAAAAATCCATTATAAATGGTATATTTCTATATCTTACTCTGAAGCATGAAAGGTTTAAGGTATCTAACTCCTTTGCCTGTTTTAAAAATGAATTTTAGAGGAATAGGCACTTTGAGATCTTACAGAAGGTTCTATGTGCCATTGTTCCTGTGTCTGTTTTATATAAAGTTTTCTTTAGGGGAAATTAACATCTGTAAGGAACATATTTTGTTTTCATTGGATCTATTTTGAGTAAATATGCCACTGGAACTTACTTTGGTTTGCCTCTTTAAGATGGCAAAGATGTAAATCATTTCTCCTAATCACTGTACTGTCTTTGTCAGCATAGGACTTTATTAGCATATGTTATAGGAATAGTTTTACACTGTAATAATTAGGAATCATAATTCCTGTATCTTAAATAGGCCACTTACATAATTAGAAGCACGTGTGTGTGTGTGTGTGTGTGTGTGTGTGCGCGCGCACGCGCGCGTGTAGCAGCTTCTGTTCCTGTGTTTGGAACCTATGACCATTTTCATTTCTCAGCTTTCAAATGGAGATACAGTTTAGAACTGTCACCTAGCATAGTTCAAATTATTGTTGATGGTGGTTTTGTCTTGTTCTTACCAATGAATAATATTAGTTTGTTTTCCAAATGCCAGTGCCTAATACTTGTTTTATTCTGATCCTGATTGTTTGAAACTCAGTCTTTTCATGAAGAGACTCAAACTACATTCCTTTACAGAATAATAAACATTTAAAAATAGTTTTGAATCATAAAGTTTTATAAATGAAAATTAATGGTTTTATTTGCTATAGAAGCATTTTTGGTGTGTACAGTATATAGGATTACTGTTATGGGTAAGTTTGACAATACATTGTCTCTTCTCTGTGTCTTCAGTTGTAGTGTAGTGTACAAACTGGTTGAAGTTAGTTATGTTTGTCATGAACCAAGTTTCTGGCAGTGAAGTTCTTGGTTCTATGTTTTTCATTCAAAAAACAAAGCATTAAAATGGTTCATTTGTAGATAGCAAGATTTATTTATTTAGGGAATTACTTTCCTTTGTAAATACCATTTTCTGAATTTTGATGACATTGTCTTTGAAGCAGAAACATGGGGAAAAATTTTAAGAATCTAGTGAGTGGCTGGAGAGATGGCTCAGTTAAGAGCACTGTCTTCTTTCTTTCTTTCCTTCTTCCTTCCCTTCCTTCCTTCCTTCCTTCCTTCCTTCCTTCCTTCCTTCCTTCCTTCCTTCCTTCCTTCCTTCCCCCTTCCTTCTATGGTGCTAGGAGTTGAACTGAATCCAGGGCCTTGTACATGCTGGGCAAGCACTCTACCACCAGCTACCTCCTTAGCCTCGTTTACCACTTTATAAAGCCATGCCCCATACTCACTGTTACTGGTCAGTACTCTTATTTTTCTTATGTTATACTGTTAAGGTGAGCCATTACCATTATCAGTAAATCCTTAGTGATTCTGAGACTTAAAGGTCATGGATATCTTCATTCAAACAGAATCTTTCTGAAGCTCAGTACAAATGGACCAAAAGTCCGGAGAAGAGGTAGCAAGGGGCTGTTCTCTGATTAATGTGGGGCAGGGATCACAGCCAGTGAGGTACTGCATAGCTCTCCAGAGTATGGTTTAGCTGTGTGCTCTCTTCTTGCTTGAGACAGTGATTCTACAGTTCTCCCTTTTTGGCTGCCATTCTTCAAAGCCCTGGTTTTTGTTGTTGTTGTTGTTGGTTTTTTTTGTTTTTTTTTTTAAAGAAAAAGAATGCAGTCTTTTTTGGACTAGTCATTCTAACCTTTACAAGCTGCACTTGCATATATGTGTGTGTTTGATATTTTCAGTTTTTTATGAAAAGGTAGGTGGCAGGAATGTTTTCCTTTATTTTGTTTTTAACATGGTATGCAATTATCTAATATACTGGAAAGTACAGGAGGTGCTAAATACAGTGTGTTATATTTGGAATTTTTAAAAAAAAAAAAACAGGAATCACATGTTCTATCTTTTTTTTAAAGGAGATGAATTAGTGTTCCTGCTTTCATACCAAATGCTTCTGTAACTTTCTTTCTCACCAGTGGAAATTGTCTCAGTTTAAATTAATGTATTCTATAGACCAACCAGCAATCTTTATTTCTATATTTACTTATCAAATATGTTTATAGGCTTTTGTGGATTATGTAAGCTACAATGCCAGTCCTGTTGATGGCTGGTTGAGGTAAATTTGCACAGCCTTTTGCATTTTTGTACATGGTCTAGATCCTTTGAAAATAGGAAATATGTCTTTAAATTCATTTTAAAGAAAGAAAATGTCACGCTAGTTAGATTATTCTGGTTTTGCTCAACCATGATTTATAAACATAGCTTACCAAAAGAAAAAAATCAAAGTATTTTTTTTACTATTAACTAAAGACTGAGTTTGTTGGTTTGTTTTTTAACTCTTGTGAATAAGAACAGAGTGAGAGATAACCTTTGTATGGTTAAAGTTTTTATCAGATTTATAATAAATTTTGGTTCTATTAATTTTTTTTTTTTTTGTGTGTGATAGCTCACCAGAATTTATTTACTTATTTACTTACTTACACTCTTACCTACTTGCATCTTCTGCTCTGTTTTTTTCCTCATACATATCATTTTTTTTTTATTATTATTTTCTTTATTTACATTTCAAATGCTATCCCGAAAGATTCCCATACCCCTCCCCCCACCTCTGTTCCCCTACCC
>NC_034594.1:154105817-154126987 GCF_900095145.1 Mus pahari | reverse complement strand
TCCACAAATGTTCATCCTTCTTGATTTTCTTCTGTTTTCCATAATGTGTCTTGGATATTCCAAGTTTCTGGGCTAATATCCGCTTATCAGTGAGAACATTTAAACATAAACTTGGCAACTGTTACTTCTAATATGAGCCTTGGTGTTATTCTCAGCATTATGTGCTGTCTTTATGTTATGCTTGGAATTGATAGGATTTTCAAAACCCCCAAATATCTCCAATTCTTGGATTTTTTTCCTTTGTTTTTGTTTTGTTTTTTGTTTGGTTGGGGGCTTTTTGTTTGTTTTTGAGGCAGAGTCTCTGTAACCCTGGCTGTCCTGGAACTCCCTATGAAAATCGCCATGGGTCTGACTCAGAGACCCCCCCTCCCGCCTGTTCCTTCCTTTGTTGGGGTTAAAGTCATGCTCCTCTGTGCCAGACCCTCCACTACTTTGTTGCCAGTGGCAGTTTTAATTTGTAGTATTCTAGCTGTTGATATTAATATGAACAATACTAAGCCTATTCATCTCAAAATTTTATCAATATTGCCCCATGACTCGCCTGCTCTTTGACATGTCACTGTGCAGCGTTCTGCTGATGCTCGCATTTTGTCACTGCTGCAGTTCTGAGGCAGAGCTTCATCACTTACCTATGGTGCTTCTGATCCTTGTCTAGGATAAACCTCACTGGTGACTTTTTATAGAAACCCTGTGAATTTAGTGATATTGTCGTTTTCGAAGTAAGATTGGGGCTCAAGGTCAGTAAACTGGCTGACCCTAGGACCTACAGCCAGACAGTAGATCTTAAGATCTTATTTCCTAGTTCTTATTTCAAATTTCAGATAAAAGATAAGGAGTGGGGAGGGAGGGAGAGAGAGAATTTCTAGCTTTTGAAAATGAACAGGAACTACTGAATCAAACTTTCATTTTCTGTGTTCCCCCTTTTATACTGCAAAGCCTAAATTTTTGTTCAGTGTGACAAACATTGTCAATCCAAAAATGATTTGGGTGACTAACTTCTCATTCTGAAAAAGAATGATGGGGTGATGTGGTATTTCACCTGCACTGGACGAATTGCCTCTAGATTGCTTTTCTCTGTGTTTCCCTTAGTCCTACTCTTGCCCTCTGTTTTCTTGGTCCTCCTGTTGACCCACAAGAACTTGTTGAGTTGTGGGCTAGAGTTGGGGCAAGAAGATAACCGGTTTTCTAGAACCACTTAAGGCTACTGCTATCATTTGTTCAGTTCTGCTTTAGCTTTTAGCATTTGTATTGACATTTGAAATCATTTCCTATCTAGCTCTTCTTGGTCATTAAAAGAGGAATTTGAGTGGAAAAGTAATAGCAGGTAACCCATTTAACAGTGTGTAGACTATTGTCACCAAGATCACTCTGCAGTTTTGCTTCTTAACTATGGTTTCTTTCTTTGCTAAATCAGAGGTAGAATTCGTAATTTGAGCTTAAAACCCTTACTTAGGGATCCAGTAAATGTGGCTCAAGGATGCTTTAGGAGAGCTCCTGTTCATACCTCTACAAAGTGCTCTGTAGAAAAGTTCCTTTCTGTATGCATACCCAAAATGACAAGCTGAACGCAGAGAGAAGAAATAATCCAGTTGTCTTTTGTGAAACCAAACATCAAAGGCTTTATTTTAGCCCATTTCTTTTCCTATAAGGAGATTCCAAAGAGCAACTAACTGCATAAAGAAAGGCCTGTTAGCCCACGGTTCAGCACATTTATATAGGACAGACTTCTGCTGAAGGCCTCGGTAGATGACATCGTGGTACTGGTTGCTTATATGTGCCATTGGGAGATCACTTTGCCGGACTAGAAAGCAGCAGATGGACCTCTTCTCTTAGAAAAGCCTTCCTATGGATGACCCTCGCTCCCTTCTGAGGGCAGCACTCCCAACTGCTTCCTACCAGGCTATCACTCAGTGTTATGAAGCCTGCAATGGATGCAGCATCGGAGACAAACCACAGCAGGGCTTATAAAACATAAAACTGGTGTTTAAATCACAGGGACATGTCTGTTTGTTCAGTTTAATCATTGAGTCCAGTTAGTGCTTCCAGCTGTGATGTTGTCCAGTCTTGTTGTTTTGGCCTTGTACAGGCAACCATGGCTGCAGTGAGTTCGTGAGCAGTGGGCATGCCAGGTCAGTTCATAGCATCTCATAGCACTCTTCCTTGTGCTCACTCTTACATTCTCTCTGTCCTCTTTTATGAAGTCTCCTGAATTCATGTCTGATTTTTAGGGAGCATCATGTTAGTCTTTGGTTGTAGAACTTCTCTGAAGTGGGGTTATGAAAACTAAGAGGCAGGTACTATTTTTGTGGTAAGTATGGAGTCCATAGTCTTTAAAGGTTAGTTTAATCTGGTGTCATGCAGTCCACGTCACACCCCTGTGTGTCTGCATATCTGGCAAGAAGCTTCACTGTCTCCAGACTCGCCTTACACATAATTTCAGTAGCAGTGCTGTTGACCTGCAGAGGTCATTGACCATTTGGATGCTTTTCTTGCACAAGCATAAAACTGCACGAATTTGTGGGGTTTTTTTATTAGCATTTTACTGGATGCCATTCAGTCTGATATCTTTGAGATACAAAAAAGATAAACAGACTCCTCTGTCTTCACACTGATTTAAGGAACAATCAGGTACCATTTCTACCTTGATGGAATTGCAGCACAGAACACCAGCCAAACCTTTCCTATGGATTTCATGTTGTAATTTTGAACAGATTTTCACACATTTATATAACTTGTCCATGTGTGTTGCAGTAAATCTCCAATGCAAATATGCCCTGGCAATCAAATCACAACTCACTTAATATGAGTACAAGCTGCACACCTAGATTGGGCAGATCTACTGCTACACTACCATCTTCCACATCTATGAGACCCCTTAGTTGTGGTTTCTCCAAGGCCATGTGCTTCTGCTCTGCTTTTCTTCTTCCTCCTCCTCTGCATTCTCTCAACCTTCCCCTCCACTTTCCCTTAATCTGCCCAATCACCAGCTCTCCTTTATTTTACAAATTAAGGTGGCAAGGTTTACAGGAAGTCACCTGAGTGCTGACTCATTCCTTGTTCATAGCCCCTGATTGGAGAACAGAATTAACATCAAATATAATTAGCCCCAGAGCTATCTACAACACTTCCCCCTTTCTGTCCAATTAAAAGACTATTTTATCTCAGATATAATTAAACACAACTATTTTGTAATTTATAGAGCCCTAACACCCAGCTTATCATCTTTGTTAATATCATCTATCTTTACTTAAAAGACTATAGTTCTGTACTTGGCTGTGTCTTGGCTTTAGATTGAATACCATCTGAAAAACATCCTCTCAAATCTGTTCATCTCAAAGTAAAAAGCCTGGGTTGGCTAGGAGACTATGCAGTTATTCAGCCTCATCAGAAATCCAAGAACGACTGATATTAACTGAAAATATTTAGGAAGCCTAACACAGCTTCCAAAACTTAGTCAATTTATAGAGACTGTTGTACACTTGGACAGTCCCTTACTTCAACACATTGAAGCATCGGTCTTCAGCCTACTGGCCAGGGTCATCTGACAGACTTAGAGAAACAGGCATGTAAGGACTAGCCTACTCTGTCTCAGCAGAACCAAGCTTCCTAACCTGTCACTGTGTCCTTCCTTTGGACAGTGTTATGTCTGTAGATGAAATGAGGCAACTCTTGCCTAGTGGCTGTTTCGCCACAACTGGAGTAACTCAAAGATGCTCAGTTTGTTCTTTGAATGCGAGACAGGGAAGCTGTCAGGAGCAGGCTGGTCCCAACAACAAGTGAATAAATAACATTAAACATTCTGTGGACTTCTGACATTTTTAAAACCAACTATGTGAAGTAATCTATTCTGTTCTCTGTTAACTATTCTCAGCCATTTGTAATTAAAATAACTGAAAACACCCCAACAATAAACTCAGAGCTATGAATTTCCCATTTGGCCCTTTACTCTCAAGGCTTAAACAACTCAGATCTGTTTACAATAACAGCAATAGAAGGACTGGGTCTAAGCCCTGTACTTAAATTTTTAATATCAAAGGCAACCTATAATAACCAAAGCCTAGGGAACTTGGGCGAAGACTTCATAACTTCAAGCTGAATATGGGCCTTGAGATATTTTTGAAGGGGGGGGGGAAAGGTAGGGAAAATGGGGGAATTAGTTTGCCTTAAGAAGGCCACACCAATGATTGTGTTAGTCGCTGATGTCCATGTCCTGACTGGATCCGGAAGAAAAACCAAGATATCAGGAGTTCAGGCCTCCTCTGAGTCCTCCCCCTCTTCCATTTTCTCCTTCTCTCTCTCCTCACCTTCCCCTCCATCTTCCCTTTATCTGCCCAATCGTTGGCTCTCCTTTATTTTACAAATTAATGTGGGAAGCAGGTTTACAGGAAATCACTTGAGTGCTGACTCATTCCTTGTATGCAGCCCCTCACTGGAGAGGGGAATTAACATCAAATATAATTAGCCCAGGGCTATCCAGAACACATGTTCACATACACATTAGTATGTTGTCTCTGAACTAACACCATGCATTACTGTTTTCATACTCTACACAAGATAGAAATACCTAAATCAGCATTTTAAATATCAAATGGTAGTATCTTTGAAGTTAGTATTTCATATACAGATTGTTGTGATGTTTTATTATTTCCCAAAATATTCCTAAAAAATTAATAGTCTTAGAGTAAAAGTCTCAATGGACAGATTTTTTTTTTTTGTATTTGTACATAGATACTGTGTTACAGGATATTAGAGGAATAAAGGAACAATTGAATAATTGAAAGCTTGGTCTTATATGTCTTTTACTTGAAAAGAGACAATACTTGGCTGGAAATATCTTCAAGGCAGTGTAAATGCTGCACAAAGTGGTGATTGAGAAATAGATTTAGCAAATATAGCATGCTATTTGTGTAAAGTTACTAAAAATGGTTCTTCTGAGGTAGACTTGCTATTTCTGTGAGTTTAATTTCTAAGATGATTCACAAGAAAAAACCCAGGAGTGGTGTTTTCTGAGCGTGTTCAGTTCTTTGTTTTTGCTTTTGAAAACAAAGGTCTTGGGTAGGGTTACTATTGCTGTGAGAAAATCATAACCCATAACCAAAGCAACTTAGGGAGGGAAGGGTTTATTTGATATGTATCACGATTAATAACCGAAGGACGTCTAGACAGGAATTCAAGTAGGCTAGGAACCTGGAGGCAGGAGCTGAGGAGGAGACCATGGAGGGGTGCTGCTTACTGCCTTGCTCCACATGGTCTGCTCAACCTGTTTTCTTATAGAGCCCAGTACCACCTGCTCAGGGTTGGCACAACCCAAAATGGGCTGGACCCATCCCCAATCAACCACTAATTAAGAAAATACCTTAAAGCTGTGTATTACAGAGGTTCCCTCCTTTCAGATAACTCTAGCTTGTGTCTAGTTGGCATAAAACTAGTCAGGATAGGGTCTCTGTACAAAGCTCTGGCTGTCCTGGAAGTCACCATGTAGACCAGGATGGAATTGATATCATAGAGATCCACCTGCCTTTGCTTCCTGAGTGCTTGGATTAAAGGTGTGCACCACCAAGCTCAGCTGAAGTGTTTTGTTATGCCAGTGCTGTTCATATAAGAAGAAATTTTTACTGAGGGATTTGTTTAGATACATTTTCCTAATCTTTTTTTTTTTTTTAACTCAAACCAAGGCTTTCGTTCTAACACCCCGAATTTGAAAGTATGACTAGATAAGTGATGATGAACGTTCACCAGTGGGTCTCCCAGTTTTGTGCAGATTGTACTGACACTGAGAGTGCATGGCTAGGAGGAAGGCGGAGTGCACATTTACCAGATAGATAACCCTGAAGCATCTTTCTGTTAGACTGGTCTGGTACATGCTTCTCTTGGGTCTTTTCTAGCCAGACCTATAAACACACCACCTACACCTACACCCTGTGAGATCTGTGGTGCACATCTTTCTTTTCCATGCTTTTTTCAAAGCATTTTAAATAGTCAATTTCTGGGTTATAGAAAGAAATTTAGTAAATCCAGAGTCAATCATAAGTAGCACTTACTTGCTTGTAAAGAGTAAATCTCCAATGTGACTCTTTTATATTAAAGCTCAGATTTTTCTTTTCAAATGGAACTTATAGACCCGTTAAGGTAGACTGAAGGGTGTTAGTGCAGTATACATATTTGTATAAGTAGATGTTGAATTTCATTCTTGGGAAAGCAGAGCTGCTTCATTGCTCTTCCTGGAACCTTTGGTAAGTCTCCTTGCTTAGCAGAAGCAAGCGCTTCCATCTTAGTAGATATTTTCTCCTCAGTTTGAACAATGCAGTATTATTTTTGAGTTTCACATTTCTTGTAAAAGAAGAGTTAAGTTGCTCCAGCCGTGCTTTCTTCATACCTGGAAACAACTGTGAACAAGGATGTAGCTTTGATTTTTTTTTTAGTTAGAATTTTTTCATGACTGTTTATGGCAACCTTACAGTCCATTAAAAGCTTCAAAATTCCTTTTTTTTTTTTTTTGATTGTTTATATAATTACTAAATTGGATTATATAGAAATCTGTAGTTTTTCTTTCTTTTCCTTTGTTTTTGAGACAAGATCTTACTATGTAACCTTGCTTGGCCTGGAACTCACAAGCCAGCCACTACTTCACAGAGATCTGCCAGGCTGTACTCTCAGAGTGCTGGGATCAGTGGCTGTGTCGCCACAGCTAGTGAATATGTCATACAGGTTATTTTAAGGAGAAGTTTCCTAGAATTTCAAGTATTTCTGATTCTGTATATTTCTCTTACTCCTTTATTGTAAAAGTACATACAGATTTCATTAATTCTTGCCTTTATTCTTTTTCCTCTTATTAGCTGTATTATCTAGATGTAGGTACATAACATAGCTAACATGTAGTAGACCTTCTTGTTTAAAAGTTGAGAAAATGTTGTAAAAATTTTTAAATTTGTATCAATTATCTACATATGAAAGTATATAGTAGTTGATAGCAGTAGGAAGGTAAATAATGGTTGTTCACTCTCAAACCTGGACAAACGGCTGATGAGCCTATTAATACATCAAACATCAGAGCAGACTTGGCTTCCAGGTTCTCCCAGCATCCCTCAGTCCTTATTACCTGTTATAGGGTATGGCCGTCATCCCAGTCCCCTACCTTAAACTTTTCCAGCTCAGGGTCTGGGCTGCCCTTCCCTATATAATCCAGCCATTTGGTTCCCTGGCCCTTTTGTCTCCTGCACTCTCCTGGCTCTCCCTTCTTCCCTCTTGTCTCCTCACATGGCCTAGCTCAGGGTCATGTTCACTCTGAACTCTCCCAGACATCCCAGCCAATGGGACAGCTAACCACCTCCCATAACTAGGAGCAGTCATGTTCTTGCCCTTTTATTTCTTTTTTGAATTCAGTGGTATAGATGTTATATTTCAGCCGCTTTAAGTCTAGTGCAGCAGCCAACGTATTCTAAGCAGACAGTGTAAAGTAATAATCCAGCGATTGCATGACAAGTTAGAGAAGCCCTGCCTCTGGTTGTTTGGGCATTTATAATGGATTGATAAATAAAGGATATTTCTGTTGCTTTGTGTCTTTCTTCCTTTTTTTTCCCCCCCCCCCTTTTTTTTTTTTTTTTTTTTTTTTTTTTTTTTTGAGGTCGCATAGTGGAAGGCTAAATTTAACATAGAAATTGTCAGTGAAGAGGTAAAATGATGGAGAGCCTGAGTACAAGAAGTATTTAAAAGTACTTTACTAAGTTCTTAAACTGAAACAATTGATTCATGTTCATAGATTTTTTTTAAAAAAATGTTATGCTCATTTCTGCTTTTGCCTGTGTGTATGCATGTGTGAAGGTGTTGCATCCCCTGGAACTAGAATTAGAGACAGTTGGGAGCTGCCATGTGGGTGCTAGGAATTCTAGGTCCTCTTAAAGAGCAACCAGTGTTCTTGGATCTCTAGCTTGTCATTAATGGATTTTATTTTTAAAGATTCATTTATTATTATATGTAAGTACACTGTAGGTATCTTCAGACATACCAGAAGAGGGCATGAAATCTCATTACGGATGGTTGTGAGTCATCATGTGGTTGCTGGGATTTGAACTCAAGACCTTCGGGAGAGCAGTCAGTGTTCTTAACTGCTGAGCCATCTTTCCAGCCCCATTTATGGATTTTTAAGAGCAGGAACATGACACCTGGTTTAAATTTCTTTCTTCTTTCTCCTCCTCCTCCTCCTCCTCTTCCTCCTCCTCCATTTGTTTGTCTGTTTATTTATTTATTTATTTAATTTATGTGAGTACACTGTTGCAATCTTCAGAAACACCAGAAGAGAGCATTAGGTCTCATTACAGATGGTTGTGAGCCACCATGTGGTTGCTGGGAATTGAACTCAGGACCTCTGGAAGAGCAGTCAGTGCTCTTAACCATTGAGCCATCTCACCAGCCCCAGGTTTAAATTTCTTAATTTTTATGTTATTTTGTTTGGTTGGTTGGTTTTTTAATATATTTCATCTAAACAACAAACTGTGTGTTTGGAATGGCATGGCATTAGAAATCACTTGACCATAAAACAGGACATTGTCTTTGTTTGTTTAGACGGGGTCTGACTGCTGCAGACCCCAGAGGCTGGTAGTTCAGGCCTTGCTCAGATGCCCTGTCTCTGATTTCTGAGTGGGAATTACAGGTGGATCCCCAAGCCCACCTGACACATGTCTAGATTTTGGTTTTGGGATCCATCCTCCAGTCTTCACACTTGGGAAGCAATGTTTCCTAGCTGTCATCTCAGCCCTAATACAACATATTTTTAAGAGCACTTCATAAAAGAAAGGAAGGTACATTGTTACTACACTTCAGAGATCACGATACATTTGTGTGTGGGTGTGGGTGTGCTTGCTTGCAAGTACACTAGTCTGTTACGAATGTGATGATCAGAGGACCTTGTGGGATTGGTTCTTTCCTTCCAGGAATTGAACTCTGGTTGTCGGGCAGCCTTGCATGGTTGGCTGATAGGCCCCTGGTCTTAGTTTGGGTTTCATTGCTGTGAAAAGACACTATGATAACAGCAACTTTATTTTATATATGTGAGTACACTGTCTTCAGACGCACAGAACAGGGCATCAGATCCCATTGCAGGTGATTGTGAACCACCATGTGGTTGGGAATTGAACTCAGGACCTCTGGAAGAGCAATAAATGCTCTTAACAGCAGAGCCATCTCTCCAGCCTCCACAGCAACCCTTATAAAGGAAAATAATTAATTGGAGCTGGCTTACAGTTCAGAGGTTTAGTTCATAATCGTCATGGTGGGAAACACAGCATGTAGGCAGACATGGTGCTGGAGAGGGAGCTGAGAGTTCTACATCTTGATCAGCAGGCATCAGCTGACTTTAACCCAACACCCATTCCCTCCTAACACTTGCTGTGGGCTCTGCATTCAAGCCCAGGAGTGTGTATGGGGTCCGGTCCTTTTCAAACCACCACACACCTTTACCTCTGAGCCATCTGGCCCATTCCGTTGTCAGTACTTTCTCAAGTCATTTCAAATGCTACTGCTAAAGCTTACATGTCCTCACCGTGGAAAGACCAGCTTTAATAAAAGCATTCAAACTATTATAATAAAGTTTAGGTTGTCTTGAGTCTCAAAAGCAAATTATGTTATTTACATATTTGCTGCCCCGTGTTACTTTTAGATAGAGGCTTCTTAGTAAACAACTTGTTTGAAATACAATGAGTTATTGTGCAGAGAGAAAGATGAACACAGGCAGTTTAAGGTTCCCGTGGGAAAGGAGCCACTGACCTGTATGAGGGGAACTGTCCTGGTTTTCAATGAGCTGTCCTGAATGGATATATATATTCAGACTTTTGATTTAAGAAATATCGTTGAAAGCTATGCCATACAGTAAGGTTTATTTTGTTGTTGTTTGTTTCAGTATTTGGGAAAAGTAGCCAAACTGCAGAACTGCCTCAAACTTTTTTACTCATGTATTGCTTACACACACACACACACACACACACACACACACACACACACACACACTGGTGTTGGCATATTGTATACATTATAAAGCAAGTATAGAAATATTTTAAAAGAAAGGGAATGTGAACAGAAGTCTTACTGTTCTCTGAGTCTGTGCTAAATGTTTCAGCCCTGCACACTCAAGCAGTAGGTCATCGAACAAGAGCCTTGTCAGTGGAAATAGGGAGGGTTCATGGGCAGGCTTTGGGATTGGTTAAGAAATACGAAGGGGTGTCAAAGTTCTATATTCTAGTTGTGCAACTGATAGATGCTGGTTGAAAGATACTCTAGTCATAAACTTAACATGTTACCACTGTAGAATATCTTGACAAAGAGCAGGGAGGCATGAAAAGTGATTTGATGGGCAGGTCTTGATCTGAGAACAGTAGGATATGATAGGATTGGTAAATTATACACCCTTGAACTTCTAGTTGATTTGACTCTTACAAATTTCCTCAGGCAGAAACAGCCTGTAGTTCCTTGGCTAAAAATAAAGGATTAACAAAGCATGGTGGACTGAGGGACTGGTACAATGTAGTAAATGATCTGCAGTTAATCTATGGTTAGCAGTCATTTTTTTCTTTTTTAAATGATAAAGTACATTTGAAGCCATAAATTGAAGGAGGGTTACTTTTTGGTAGTAAAGGAGGGAGGAGACGTCAGATACATCCACACATTGCCCTAGATTAAATAAAGAAATGAGAGGTCTAGATGACGGGAGCTTTTCATGTGTAGTTACAGCCACACTGTGCTTCATCTCTTGACATTAATGAAGATTTTCTTTCATTAAACATTTGTTTCAAAAGAAAATTTGAAATAATGCTGTGAAAGAGTTTTTTTAAAAAATGCAACCTTACAGAACCCATTGCCTTGAATGAATTTATTGTTTGCATTTTCTCTACAGTACTGTGCAATTTGGAACATGGTTGTTGCGGCTTTAGGTTTTAAGTGTTTTTAATTAAAATGTAAATTGCACTATTTTTCCCTTCTCTTCTCTCCCTTCAGATTCTCCCATGCCCTCTGCTCCCATGCTCCAACTCCCTTTCAAATTCAAGCCCCCCCTCCCTTTTTTTAAGCTTTTGGCTGTTGTAGAACTTGCTCTGTAGACCAGGCTGGACTCAAACTCAGAAATCCGCCTGCCTCTGCCTCCTGAGTGCTGGGATTAAAGGCGTGCACCACCACGCCCGGCTGAGCTTATTTTTTTGATGTGGACAGCTATCATTGCAGTACCTGCCTCCGGGTATTTTGAGTCCTCTCTTCTCTTTCAGATACCTTGGTCTTAGAACAAACATAGCCACCTTTGCTTTGACCCCTTGGTTATGAAGGGCTTCATCACAATGGTAGGAGTGTGAGTGAGTACCCTTCCTTCGAATGCTAACACTGGGCTCATTCTGTAAGTCAGTTACCAGCTTCCCAGAAAGGCAAATCAAATTCAGACCAGTCTTTAAGCAAACATAATCTCATTTAACCCTTAGAAAGAAAAGATGCAGAGAGGAACAGTGTTCACCTGGAGGTAATTAATAGCTAATAATAGAAACAACTAAGTACTTTTTAAAGTACAAATGCTCTAGAAGTCTGCTGTAGTAATGATATATAATAATAAAATGCAGTGACATGGACCAAAGCTGAAATGTCTGTCATTTTCCACCACTGATAACTTCGCTTAACAAAGACTTCCATTTCCTTGTTTGTTTGTTTGTTTTTTGTTGTTGTTTTTTTTAAAGTCAAATGGTGAAGAATAATAACAGCAGTGGGCAAAGCCTGAAGGGTGGCTGTTTTGCAAATTACATTAAGAGGCAAACATCTGCAACAAGATCAAAAGCCAAAGTAGTTATCAAGAATGTTGTATTACTTCTAGAAATATAATGAAGATGTTAAATTTTACATTCTTGATTCCCTTAGCCCTAACTAAGCTCCTATAGTATGGCCTTCTTTAAAAAGTAGTGTTTTTTGTAGATAAGTGCTAGTATTAAATAATACTAGCATTACTAATTAATACTGAATTTACATATATAATCAGTCTTCTCAGATTGAGTAAAGGAAGAGTTAATAGCATCAACAGTAAGCAGGAAGCTGCTAGCCTTATGCATATGATGGAATGAATAATTTACTATCTTCGGGGGAAATGCAAACTGCAGTAGAATTCAAGCAACCCTATCAGAAAGTAAATCAATGTTTAACTTGATAACTGAAATAAAAGTCACCGGAAGGAAGACGCTTAATGATGACAAATGCAGGACACTGCTTAGCAGCTCAGTTCTGAGAGAGAGAGACTGAGTGGGTGGAAAGGGTTAGTCCCCTGCAGTGGTAACAGCCTGCATTCTGACAATTGTCAGGTGACTTTCTGCTGAAATGATTGCTCATGGGATGGGGCAGCTTCTTTGCTGTCAGAAGCAAGATACTTTCTCAGGGCTTTCATGTAAGTTTTTTCTCTTAATTGTCCTTGTATGTTTTCCTGTTTGATACGGATTAAAGGAACTAAAGAGTAAAACCTCATAACTAGGTATATTCACTCATGAAGGTTTTGTGGAAGTAGCATTTGTAAATACCGGTAAGGCATATTTTTATAAAGAAGTTTACATTTAAAATGTAACTATCATAATTTTTCTGAAATGTTTATCTCCTTTAGCATGATCTCGTTGGCTTGTTGAGCTCGCCTTTGGGTGCCTGTGGTTATATCACTGCTCTAAGTACTGTGCATGCACTTTGCTGCTGAGAGATGGGCGGGTGGGAATACTTAGCAAAGCTGGCCGTATCCATTTCTTTTACCTCCTGTATTGATACTTTAAAGTAAGAGATCATTGGATTATGTTGTCTGTTGCTAAAAATGATGAAAATTTTTATTTGTGACTTATTTTATTGTATTAAGATAAGCCTATAAATATAAATTGGTTTGGTTTTGATTTTACTAAAACTTTTTACTTAGTAGGCATTATCTTAAAGAATATACTTTTAGGTAAATCTAAAATACTGTCTTGTTTGCTTTAATATGGTCTTCCTTAAACCAACATATATTTGAGCCATTAACTGTTTTCATAGTAACCATAAGAAAAGAAAATCTTTCCTTGCTGAAAAGGGTTTTCTGAAAAATTATTGTTGATGTACCTTTTGCATGTTATTAATAGTAAGAAAAAAATTTTCTCATCCAAGTTTTGAGTAATACCTTGATTTTGGATAAAGGATTTCTCTTTTCAGAAATTACCACTTTCTTTTTGAGGTTTTCTTCTTAAAAAGAATTTATGAGTTTATTTCACTGCTAAACTAAATTTTAATATAAATCATGTAGGTTAAATGGCTGGTTGTGGCCACACAAAATTTTTACTAATTTATTATTATTTAGTATGTTGTATATATAGGGGAAAGTAGTAATAAAGTGTGTCTCTGTAAACCTTATGGTTATTGTTAAGTCTAAAACAATCTCATATCAGTGGGTACATATAGATCTTTTTATTTATAACTTTTGGGTTTTTCCCAGCTGGTATAAATGACCAGTCTTAATTAAATGAATCTTGAGTATTTCCCCTGAACTTTTTTTGACTATAGTTCTCCTAAATGGGAGGGTAGACTTCATGAAATTAATTCTATTATCCATGTATCTTAACTTTCTATACTTCATTTTCACTAATGTTTTAAAAAATACAGTCTTAAAATGCAGGTTGCATTCTTTGATTGTATAGCTCAGGAAATATTTGTTATAAAATCATAAAGTTTCCAGAATGAGGATCTAGCTAGGAGGCATGTATAAGTACATTTTGAACATTTCAAAGCACCTTCTAGTTACCGTGAAGTTCTTCAGACGGCCCTGTTGTCCTGAAGCGTCTAACCCCAAGGTGTCTGTTGCAGCCCAGAGCAAGGTTGCTGCTACCCAGGACAGCACTAACTTGCGATGTATTTTCTGTGGTAAGCAACATTATGTTTACATTACTTTTTCAAGCTGTGGTACATAGTACTTGCACATATCCATAACTTTTGTTTCTTTAGGCCATAGTCTGGTTTGTGGTATTTGAGATATGAAGCAGGCTTCTGCATAATGTTGTGATAGTTGTTGTGTTCATGAAGGTCGTTTTGGGTTAGCTTTTGAGTTGGCTTATTTGTGAGGATTTAACTAGAAATAAAATCTTAAAATATTCTTTCATCTCTTCCAATATAAATGAGAGAGGTTTTTTTTTTTAATTAAAATTTTCTTTGTGACTAGACATCTGGTCTAATTTAGAAGGACTAGGCATGGATTTTTCATGACTTGAGTAGTGTAAATGTGCGTTGTTCGGAAGGAGCTCTATTTCCCTCTACTTAGTTCTAGATGTGCATACGTACTGTAAAGGCAGACGGAAGCCTACTCTTTCAGTGGATTGCTTTCAGAGGACAACATGCTTTATTTGGTAGCCTAGGTTTCTGTGCGTTAGAAGTGAGTTTAGGCTTACAGATTATTTTCTGTCATGCTCACTCTAATAAAAATACATGTGTGTATATACATGTATTATTTGCATGAATAAATTAGGTATATCACTTAGCCACTCCATGCTAAAGCTGATCAATCATTCATATCAATCATTTATATATATATATATATATATATATATATATATATATATATATATTTCATATATATGTGTGTATATATATGCACATATATATCTTTGCACAGGGAAAATTTTTTATATAGATTAGTATGTAGATACATTTTGTTTGAATTCTTTTTTTCTATTTGATTCTGAAACTTCCTATTTTGGAAACCCAAATTTCAAAATGAAGTTTTTCTTAATTATTTTAATATTTTTATTCACATATACCTTTTGACTCATACCTTGACTAGACTATTTCGTGAGAGAAAATTATAAAGTGGTATGCTACAAAAAATTTCAAATTAATAGTTCAGCTAGTGTGTGTACTTTTTCTAGTAACTCGGAATTTTTAAAGTGTGACTTCTCAGTATTGTTGATATGGTTTCTGGCTTTTAAGTTTCTATGCTTGGATTAGATAAGCATGTTATAATAAAACAAGGGAAATTCTAATTTATCTCCTGGTTATGTAAGTTACCTTTGGATCTGCTCCAGCTGGTGGTTACAGCAGTGAGCACCTATTTTATGATGTGTTTGAAATCTCTGCTCCTCACCTCCAGACTCAGCTCAGTACTGCAGATTGCTTAACATCAGTAACGTTATCTCTGGTCTTGTCTTATCCTGGGCTTCTCCTGGGCCTCTAGGAGCAATCATTGAAATTTGTGTGATTGTATACCTCTCTTCAGCTCATTTTGAAAAGGCACTTGATACTGTAACTTTGTGCTTTTAAGGTTGAGGCCCACTCGTAGAATGATAGCTTACCCAGTTTTAAAGGGGAAAGGGTAATTTGACCATATTAACAAAGGGGAGTTTTTAAAATGTAAAATAACAGGTTTAAACACAGATTTCCTTTATAATGGCCTTTTATTTATATACAGTCTTCCATCTGATTGCTAAATTTAAGTTTAACTGTATTGTATATAACAGCACCTACTTGTCTTTTAATCCTGTGTTTTTAAATAGTGTGTGGCTAAATGTTACCTAGACTTGTGAGAATTAAAATGAGGAGAGTGAGTGAGATGTGCTTTAACCAAAGCTCAGAATTGAAGGCAAGACTGAAATGCCATTGTTATTGGAGAGAAGTTCATATCAGATTTCCATCATTTATAGAATGGGTATCAGCAACATTGCTACTTTGTCTTTATTAGAAACAGTAATTCACAAACTTTGCTTTGCCTAGCCTGGGCATATTAGGACCAGCCATTGGCCTGATCATCAGGCAGACCCTCAGGCAGAGGATTTGAGCAGCAGCCCCCATTTCTGCACCTTGGTTGTTTCTCCCTTTTATTTTTGTTCTTCACAAAGATAACTGATGAACTGTTATTTACCCATTGAGATGATTGTGAAAGTATCTATTTTGTGTTTTATGAGAAGACAGATACTCAGTTTGGAATATGGTCCTTTTGAAAAAATAGTATACATGTCAGAAAATAGAGCAACTGATGACCTTGCCCAACCTTAGTCTTTGATTTCTGTTGTTTTGTAACACCTTTGATACAACTCACCAATTTTATATCCCATTAAAATGTTTGATGAAAAGGAATATGTAATTGTGTACCTTTAGTTTATAATTTACCCAGAATTTTTATCTAATAATTACAGTATTCTATAATTATGCTTAATTACATATATATTTCAGGATGCAGGATTTTTACAACTTGGCAATATTAGTGAAGAAGAAAAACAAAACAAGCAGATTAAATGTAGATGTCACAATGCCAAAGAGGGATTTTAAGAATGCCCGGATAAACAGATGGCTTGTTATCATACAGCTGTGTAGCAAAGTATTATAGGAGTTAATTCTTAGATTAAAATCCTCAACTTAAAAGATTCCTTGACGTTTTCCTTTTTATGTGGTAGGAATGCACTGTAGTGAATTTCCACATTAAGTTTGTTTTATGAGTCATATCAGGATTCTTAGGGGCTTTTTGGAAGTTTTGTTCTGTTGAGAGTATATTTAACCCATGGTGACCCTAACCTCAAAATTCTCCTGTAGTTGCCTCCCAAATGCTGGCATACACTACCATGCTGGGCCCAGAGCTAGATTAAAACAAACAAAATTGTTTAGTAAGGTCAATAAGATTAAATTGAAATTTTAATATATTAGACTTGGATATATAAATTTCAGCTAAAAGTATAGACTTAATTCATCGATAGGATCATTGAGATACAATGCCTTCTCTAGATGTGAGCGCGACAATTAGATTCCCGACTTCCAGCTGTTTTATTATGCTGGCCAAAGTTTTCATTTAAACACTCAGACATAATTTTTTAAACTGAGCAATAATGATTTTTTAAGTTGGTTTTACCAAATGCTTTTACTTTATAGTTTTAAAATAATTATAAGCATAGATATATAAATTATGCTCCTCCCAATTTTATAGGTTCTTAAATTTGTCCTCCCAGCTCAGTGTCTCTACCTTTTTGTAAAAGGATCTTTTTTCTATAAAATAGGAAACATTAATGTACAGCCCAATCTGGCAGTGTTTTTCAAAACATCATTTTGTTAATTTTCCAAGCATTCTGTTAGACAAGTTATATTTTCATTTATGTAAACATTTATATGTGTGTTTGCTTTTAAAACGTGTTTTTGGTTTTTTTTATTAATTACATGGGATTGATTTTATATTTTCTTTATTTGGTTCTCAAAGTATCAGGGTTATATCTAATGAATTACATTGCTGCAGTTGTCATCTAATTTGTCATTAGAGGGCAAATTAAATGACTAATCTAAAATCATGTAAAGAGATGAAAAGTTTAGTAGGTAAGTTCAGATCATTTTCCTGCTTTTCCATACTGGGAGGGGCCAGTGCTGTCTTACATCCTGATGAACCTTTGCTTCCAGCTGTGGGTCTGCTCCACTAGGGGAAACAGCAGCTCTCATGGTCCTCACTCAGCACAGCAGCATGTTGTAGTACACACAGCACTGATTCTCATGGTCCTCACTCAGCACAGCAGCAGGTTGTAGTACACACAGCACTGATTCTCATGGTCCTCACTCGGCACAGCAGCAGGTTGTAGTACACACAGCACTGATTCACTTACTTTTTACAATAGTGCTCTACACAACTCTGAGAAGTCAGAGGTAACGCTTCTCAGACGGTGGAACTAAACTGTCTTTATTGCTTTTACTCTTAAAGATTTCTAGCTTAACCTTAGATTGTTCATCACATTGTATATTATACCAGGTGCAACAAGGATCTCACTTAATTTTTATATCCTGTGACAATAAGATTTCCCATAATTTAGTGACAGTCTAAGATACTAAAGATGGGTCTGTGTTATCTATGGATGCTGGGAGTGGATGGTCAGTGGTTTTTCATGACAGTTCCATGTTTGTGTAAACACGGGGTCTCCCCAAACCTCTGTGTTTCTTATCCCAAATGAAAAGTTGTTAAGATGACCTAGAACATTAAAAATTCATCTAAGTAGGTTAATAGAGTATATGGAAGTTTAGCAAATGTTTGTTTCACCAGTGCTGGAAATGCCAGGTCATTAAACAGAAATGGCAGCTCAGGTGGGCAGGTTTGATAAGTGCATTAGCATACTTCCGTCTGGTATGCGGTTCTCACGCTCTCTCTCTCCTGTTTTTCATTTCCAGTGTTCTATTTAGGTGAGTTTTTAAATTCTGATCTTTCATTTAAGTTTTTCCTCTCCACCTCATGAATAATTACCCTAAACAAAATGTCTCATTGTCTCAGAAAATGTCAGGCTCAGGTGCCTATTCAGATGCTCATTGAACACTTGTTTTACCAAGCTCTTCATATATAAATGTTTATTTTTCCTTTATTGTTGGTGTTTCCATTTGTTTGAAGTAAGCCTTCTGGAGATGATGACAGCATTATGTTGCAGTCTTTCATTTGCTGTGTGTTATGTAAAGCTTATATTTTATTTTGCTAGATGAAAAGAAGATGCATTTTTTTAAATATGTGATGGTTTTATGTTGTTCTCATGGTTTAATTTCCTCCACCCAGCTTAGTAGAATAGTAATATTCATCTGTAATATTTCCTCCCTTTGTAGGGCCAACATTGCCTAGACAAAATTCACAGCTACCTGCTCAAGTTCAAAATGGCCCATCCCAGGAAGAGTTGGAAATCCAGAGAAGGTAAATCCATAAGTTTACACTTTCTGGTTTTGTAGCAGACCCAAAGGACCTGACAACACATTATGTCCTTTAGCTCTTTGAAATTGTGACTTTCATTCTATCTGCTTTTTTTGTAGAAAGCATACTTGTGATACATCTAAAACTATGTTAAAAAGACTCAGGGTCTGTTCCCTTCAGTAAGCCTTTTTCTTTTTTCAGTATGAGTGTGTGTCCAAGTGCACCTGTATGTGCCCGTGCATGTAGGAGTTAGAGGTCAGCCGACATCGGCTGTCTTCATTTACTTTCCACACTATTTTTTGAAACAATCTTTCACTGAACCTGGAGCTCACTGCTTCTGTGACACCAGATGACTAGAGAGCTCCAGGATCCTCAGCCCCATAGTTCAGAAATGGGCACGTGTCATTCCTAGATTTTCTTTTTATGTGTGCTGAGAATTGAATTTAAGTCCTTCTGTTTACATAGGAAGCACTTTGCCAACTGAGCCATCTCCCAGCCCCATGAAGTCTTATTTTATACTAAATATCTGTGTCCAGCATAGCTTTCATATGACCACTTTAACTAGAAAGTCAGTGTTAGCTAAGTAAGTCTTTAGGCTCTGGTCTTAAGGCTTTTGGGTTAGTAGGAGAATGGCTAATGGTGGCTAAACAAAGTTAGCAACATTATCTCCGTCATTTCAGTACAACCTAGAGGTAGGTTTGAAATTATAATAGTTTTATCGTTTCTCTGCCTTTTAGCGAAAATCAAGTGCATAATATCTCATTTAGGGGTGGATTTTTCTTAATTAGAATACACACACACAAATGCACTTACCCTTTCAATATGAACTATGAAATTATTAAGACAATTTACATGGGTTAAATGGTTAAGAGCAACAGTTGCTCTCCTAACACCCACATAGCATCTGAAAGCTGTCTGTAACTTCAGTTCTTAGGGGGCTAGGGGGTTCAGTGCTCTGTTATGCTCCTTGTAGGCCCTATACATATGTGATACACAGACATACATGCAGGCAAAACACCCATCCATACACATAAAATAAAAATAAATAGTTTTGTTTTTTTTTTTTTTAAGACAGTTTGCCCTGGGCAGTGATCTCAAAAGCCTTTAATCTCAGAAGGCAGTAGCAGATTAGGGTTAGAGTTCAAGGCCAGCCTGGTCTACAGAATAAGTTCTGGGACATAGAGAAACCCTGTCTTAAAAAAAAAAAATAGGGGCCTGGAGAGATGGCTCAGCAGTTAAAAGCACAGATTGTTCTTCCAGAAGACCTGGGTTTAAATCTCAGCACCCACATGTCAGTTTACAACTAGCTGTAATTCAAGTTCCAGTGGATATGACACCCTAATACAGACATACATGGAGGCAGAACACCAATGCAAATAAAGTAAATTTTAAATTAGAAAAAAAAAAGATGTTAGCAAAGTTTACATCCTACTTTTCTTATCAAAATTCAGTGTTTATTTTATGCTTAATGGCCATATATAGAAGGCATTAGAGTAAATCTTCTAGTGAAAATTAAATTTGCATCTCCAAGATTTTTTTTTATTTTTTATTTATTTTTTGGGGGGGGGGTACTTACTCGTTGTTCATATTAGTTTGTGCTGTGAGGAAGCCCAATTTAAACTGTCTTCTCAACCAGGGACAGTGGCACAGAACTGTAATGTCAACACTTAGATGCCAAAGATGAGGATTCCAGATTCAAGGCAAAATGAAATGTATTTCGATATCTCATTTACTTATTTGTATTTAAACATAAGTACATATTTGTACTCACTTAGTATGCCTTTAGTATCTGTTTATTTTAGAAACCCTGTCTCGAAAAGTAGTTTTTTCTAAGCAGCTTCATAGAAGCTATTAAATGTTATGTTCCGTTAAAATGAGGGAAGAAATCAAGAATTGTGTAACATTGTTGGGATCCAAGAAAAGTGGAATTGAACTTGAAAGAAAGAAGTTTGTGCATAGCTTGGGAATAGCCTGCTTGCCTGAGTCAGGAAGCCCATGGGCTCCTGATGGGTTCTCCCAAGGAAACAGGAGTGAGTGGGGAACCTGAGCATTTGACACATTTAACCACACGAAGGGGGTTGTCTGCAGTTCTGCTTGAGAGCTTGGAGTGGTGCATTGGTACATATATAGGGTTGACATGGGGAAAGGAAGGGGGGAAAGCCAAGGAAAGTATTAGTGTTTAGGATACGAATAGGAAGTTCCCTTGGAAAGTAGCTGATGGATGAGCAGGGAATGAAATGCTACGTCAATACTACTGGGGAAAGGAGAAGAAAAAGTCGGAGGTAGCCAGAATAGGAGGGGTGAGGGGCTATAGTATAGTGCAGGGGTAGAGCTCATGGAGGCCCCAGGTTCAACTGCTGACCACCCAGATTGTGGGAATTAAATAATTTATCAAGTAGGAAAAGAGTAACATCTAACCATGAGAAGTCAGATAGAGATATTTGTAAAGGAATTGCTGTTCAGAACCTTGAGATAAATGCAAAAATGTTAACACTTAGTTGCTTCTGTAGGAAGAAATCAGGAGTAG
>NC_034594.1:154098187-154105121 GCF_900095145.1 Mus pahari | reverse complement strand
CCAGAGGCAGGATGGACCAAGAGTCGATCGCATTCTGCTGTAAGTATTGGCTCTTGTCTTAGGAGCTTTGTGATACTAAAATTCAACTATCTTTTTTTTTTTTTTTTTTTTTTTTTTTAAATCTAGTAGAGAGGTGAAATCCCCACATAGGACAATAAAAAGTGTGTGTCTACACAGGCTGTAGTAGTACACACCTTTAATCCCAGCACTTGGGAGACAGAAACTGGCGAGTCTGTGTGAGTTCAAAGCCAGCAGAGACTTAAAGTGAGACCCTGTCTCAGAAAAGTTAACTAAAAAAAAATATGCATTTTTACGTTTTGGTTGGCATTATTCAGTGTTAGCAACCAGAATGCTTTCTGTTTTCCTAGTTTGTACTCCCACTTTATTTTATGAAATTTATATTTATATTTACCCAACATTTTATTTATATTTGCATGTTTCACAAGACTATGTTTTTGTAAAAACAAACTAAGCATGTGCTTGTATGTGTATATTGATTTTGTTGTGGGCCAGTTTTTTGTTGTTGAGATGGTAGTGAGTTTTGGGTTTTTGTTTTCATTTGTTTACTTTTAGGGACTGATGTTTTAGAGAAAAATACTTCAATGATAGAGAACTATATCTTCTATGTTTTTACTTAATATATTTAAAATACTTTAATGGCCATAATAGTATTCATTTACCTTCGTTTCTGGAAAAGATGTAGTTGTTTTCTTTGAAGAACATTCAAATGATTGAAAATGTTAAATCTAACTTAAAGAAAACAAGCCTATTGGAATTTTCTCACAGCTCAGAATTCAGACACATGTGTGTTAGTAAATCTGGAGATGGTTCCCACTACTGGGCAGCCAGCAGCCAGATGGAACCAACCTCTAGAAGAAGGCTTTCTTGCATTTCCTGTATACAAGCTGGTAGTGATGACTGAGGAAAGCATCGTTTATAATTTCAGAGACTCCTTAAAAAGATTTGGGAATGTCTCACTTTATAGCTTAAAGTGTTATAGTCAGATTTGTAAGCCTTTCAATTCAAGTAGGAATTATTCATTATTTATAGGAATTATTCATGCCACCACAAATTTGTAAGTCCGAAAATTTCTGCTTGATAGTGTTTTCAGTCCCACATACTTAGACATCTTTTCAATGAGCTGGCTAAAAGTATTCACTACTTTATTCAAACATCAGTCTTGTAAGTGTAGCAACTGCATACTTGAGTTATCTATCAGCAAACTTGGAAATATTCTTTGACACCCTGCTTTTTTCCTTAGTACACATTCTATCTTTTATTAACTGGAAGCCTTTAAGATTATTTTGACATGTGGAACACTCTTCTTAAGTCAGTACATTCTAGTTATAAATGTCATTATTTCAGTACTGCTTCCAGACTCATCCATACCTATCTCACCTATGGTGACTACCAAAAGTTACTTATTCTTCTGTTAAAGCATTATGTTGCTTTGAGAAACACATGTAAAAGTTTTGGTTTTTTAATGCCCAGCAATTTGAAAGGAATGCAGTGTAGTCAGGGTACTATGTAGCTTAGCTGTGAACAGTGATTATCTAATGTTAGTGTAATCCTGACATTGATTTTCCTATGGCTATATATGTGTGTGTGTGTGTAGTGAGCATGATTATGGGAGGCTTTTGTCATTGGACAATGGATATCCAAAATTAAGACACAAGAATCCTCTAAAATAGGAAATAGATGGAGAAATGTTAAGACCATAAGCTAATGTTTGTCTTGTTGTAAGCTATATCTATTCTCTATATTCCTTTGATATGAATGAAAAGAGACAAAGAAGGACAACACGTAAATATTCTAAAACTTAATCCCTCTGCTCCCAATAGTAGTGGACCCTTTTCCCTTTTCATGTGTGTGGGTGTTTTGCCTGAAGGCCAGAAGTGGGTGTTGGATCTTCTAAAGTTACAGATTATTGTGAACCACTGTGTAGGTACTGGGAATCAAACCCAGGTCCTCTGTAAAGCAGCCAGTTCTCTTTTGGGGTGGGTTGTTTGTTTGTTTGGGTTGGTTTGGTTTTTTGGTTTGTCTGGTTGGTTGTTTTTTTGTTGTTGGTGGTGGTGGTTTGGTTGGTTTGGTTTTTTTGGCTGTTTTGGGTCTTTTGGTTTGTGGGTTTTTTTGTTGGGTTTTGTGTGTGTGTGTGTGTTTGTTTGTTTGTTTGTTTGTAAAGCTAGTGTTTCTCTGTGTAACCTTGGCTGTCCTGGAACTCACTCTGTAGACCAAGTTGGCCTCAAACTCAGAGATTTGCCTGCCTTTGTCTGCCAAGCGTTGTGACATACGTGTGTGTATGTATATATTTACATGTGTGTGTTTGAGTGATAGCTCAGGATATAACCTGTCTGTAGTTTTCTTTTCCCTCCCTCCCCCTGGCTCTCCTTCCTACCTCCCATCTCTCCAAGAGCCACTCCCCAATTCCCTTCAGAAAAGAGCAGACCTCCCAAGGACATCAGGCAAACTGAATAACTAGCTACAGTAAGAGCAGGCACATACCATCACATCAAGCATCCAGTGTTCACCACTGAGTCATATCCGTAGCACTTAAAGGCCTAAGATTTTAATACAAACCTCAGTTGCGTTTCTTCATTAAATGCATGTTATTGATGGTGGGTTCTGTCTTTTTTTTTTTTCTTAATTTAAAATTTCTTAATGTTTCTAATGTCTTTTCCACATTGATAGCTATCCCTCAAAAAAACTGTTATAGCTGATAAATTCTCAAATAATATAGTAAATGTGCCCTGAAAGTGTGATTTCATTAGTAGTCTGTTTCTTAACAACTCAAAAGAAATACTGCAGTAGGTCCGTCCTAACTAGTCATTGCTGTGTGCTGGGACGTTGTGTAGAGAAAGGCTGTGTTTTGAGTGAGGTAAGTAAAGAATTGATTTGAAGAACGGACTTTTTCCTTTTGTTTTTATAGCCACCTTAGACGGGTGAACGTTCTTTTTCCAGTTTTTTACTGTTGTTGTTTTGTGTTTGCAGGTTTTGTTGTTGTTGTTTGATAATTCTGGGAGAACCAAAAGGACTACTTGCCTTTCATATAACTCTTAGTCTTACCAGAGCCTAGCTAGATGGTTAGTCCAGAAAAGGTTCCAGTTCTAAACTTTTCTGAATGATCATCAATACAACAGTCTACCTTTATGGAGTACTATACATTTTAAAGAGCTTTTATTGTATTATCTTCTTTAATATTAGCTAAATGCTGTTGAATATGTATAAGGAAAGATAACTGCTTTTTAGATAATTTCCTCAAATACTAGAGAACCATATATTAAGAATCTTTAGAATTATGTGCCTGTCCACCCAGAACCTGTGATCCTATAGAAGTAGTTGGAAGAGGTTTCAGAGTTAGTAAGATAAATGTTTATTGAAATATGAATAATAATATTAGGGCAAATTATATCCTACACTGGATACTGCTTAAACTCAAGAGCTAAGCAGTGCTGTTGACATGTTCGTGGGAAGTAAAGATGCCAGACTAGGGGTTTAAGGTGATTTTTCCAGTGTGTATTGTATCAGAAAAAGCAGATTTCAGAATCATGGTGAAATGGTACTGATTTGCTTGAATTTTAAAGTTGTATGTGCATGTTATTATAAGGCAAAGGCCTACACATATGTACCAAATAACTAATTACTTATAGACACAAAATTTTAGTGATTTATAGTTTATTTCTTACTTAACTGGGTTTATTTTCAATTCAGTACATGTATATTTATCATGGTGTTTTCTGAAATAACTTGTGCAGCTAAAATGTTTCATTTTTTTAAGAAAAGGAGATAGCCGGGCGGTGGTGGAACATGCCTTAAATCCCAGCACTTGGGAGGCAGAGGCAGGTGGATTTCTGAGTTGAGGCCAGCCTGGTCTACAGAGTGAGTTCCAGGACAGTCAGGGCTACACAGAGAAACCCTGTCTCAAAAAAAAAAAAAAGAAAAGAAAAGAAAAGAGATTACTTCATTTTATAATTATTTCATCATCTGTTTAATATAATGACTTGGCCATCAAAGTGGTAGGTTTATTTGCAACTCTATTCTCATAAATTATGTTGATTGAGCCTATGTTAAGAGCTTATTTAGTCCCATTGGAATAAAATACAATCTTTTTATATCCTGACTATACAGATTTTATATATCTGTAAGGAATCCTTCCTACGAGGGGAAGTAGTGACAGCGGGTTCTGGGTCTGTCTGAATCAGATGTGAGGTGAACATCCACTCACTGTAGTGATGTATAGCCATAAATGCATATTTTTATTTGTCCAATGTTTAATTTCAGGCAACTGCAAGAACAACAGCGACAGAAGGAGATGGAGAGGGAAAGAATGGAGAGGGAAAGGTTGGAGAGAGAACGACTAGAAAGAGAGAGGCTAGAGAGGGAGCGCCTGGAACAGGAGCAGCTGGAGCGGCAGCGGCAGGAAAGGGAGCACGTGGAGCGACTGGAGAGGGAGAGGTTGGAGCGCCTGGAGAGAGAGAGGCAAGAGCGGGAGCGAGAGCGCCTGGAGCAGCTGGAGCGGGAGCAAGTGGAGTGGGAGCGAGAGCGCAGAATGTCCAATGCTGGTAAGGAGTCTGCAGATGCGCACGCGCCTCCTACAGCCAAGATAGACCAGGCCCTGCGCAGCTGTCAATGGCGATACTTCCCATGTGCAGTGCTTGGGAATAAGCAGTACAGTTTGTAGTTAGGATAAATGCTCAACAGTTATTGCTTCAGTGTTTCTTTTATTGCTTAGAAACTTAAAGGAAGCCCTTGGGAATTTTTAGTCTGTCGTTTTAATTTTTCTTGCTGCCCTAAAATTCAGCTATAAAGTGTGAATGTGTTTTTATGCAAAAAAATTTATAATGATCTTGGAAGATATTTCCCTTGTGCCATTGCTTAAAATTATCACATACTGTATGTATTATGCTACATACAGCAAGAAGTTAGCTTGGTTATGGTTAGATTTCTGGAGGAAAAATTAAAATAGATAAAAATAGTCTCTCAAAAATAACCGGTTATTTAAACATTTTCTGGTATGATGAAAAAAATCACAGTCTGATGGAATTTATAGTGTCATAGAGGATTATGATATAGTAAACATTTAAGGTGGTTAATATTTATCAAAGAATTTTATTCTTGAGCTCTATTAGAAGCCAGTGTGGGTTCAGTATTGGTTAATTTATTGTTTTTAACTGCATAATTGTCTGGAGTTATGGCTAAGAAGATAGAGATGTCCAAAAATAAACACTGAGTTGGGTGTTCCTTTCCCATTGTAGTAAACATTTCGCCAGGTTTGAAACCACAACTCAGTTTATTCTGCTGTTTGTAATACTTTTGATGCCGGTTTTAGTGGACTAAGTAATAAACGTTAAGTCTGTTACTATCCTTTTCTTGTAGAGGATAAATTATTAATCCACATATTTAAGAGAACTTATTTCATCCTCTTTCGGGTTTCAAAATGTGCTTACAAGTTAAGTTTTCTCCAGTGGAGACAGTTATTTGCCTAATTCCCTGGTGCTAACTGTCATCCACGTTTGTGCGTTTTGTCTGATTGCTGGTTTCTGTGGCTTCACTAGCTCCCTTTTTCTCTCTCCTTTTTTATCCTGTCTTTTGCCGCTGCTTTCCACCTTCTGTCCAGCTCCATCTTCAGACAGCTCCCTGTATAGTGCTCCACTTCCTGAGTATTCCAGTTGCCAGCCTCCTTCAGCACCTCCTCCATCATATGCTAAAGTCATCTCAGCTCCGGTGTCAGACGCCACTCCTGATTATGCTGTAGTGACTGCTTTGCCACCTACTTCCACACCCCCTACACCACCACTGCGACACGCAGCGACACGTTTTGCAACATCTCTAGGTTCAGCCTTCCACCCCGTTCTTCCCCATTACGCTACAGTTCCTCGTCCTCTCAACAAAAACTCTCGACCTTCTTCTCCTGTGAACACACCCTCTTCTCAGCCTCCAGCTGCGAAGTCCTGTGCCTGGCCTACTTCCAATTTCTCGCCCCTCCCTCCATCTCCTCCAATAATGATTAGCAGCCCCCCTGGCAAAGCTACCGGCCCACGGCCTGTCCTTCCCGTTTGTGTCTCCTCTCCTGTGCCCCAAATGCCTCCGTCACCAACAGCACCCAATGGGTCTCTAGACTCTGTAACATACCCAGTGTCTCCACCGCCTACCTCAGGGCCAGCAGCGCCACCTCCGCCGCCACCGCCGCCGCCACCGCCACCACCACCACCGCCACCGCCGCCGCTGCCTCCCCTCGCCTCACTCTCACACTGTGGATCACAGGCTTCTCCTCCTCCAGGCACCCCTCTTGCCTCAACTCCCTCATCCAAGCCCAGTGTTCTCCCTTCTCCCTCTGCAGCTGCCCCTGCCTCTGCGGAGACCCCTCTAAATCCTGAGCTGGGAGACTCCTCTGCTTCCGAGCCAGGCTTGCAGGCAGCCTCTCAGCCGGCTGAGTCGCCAACCCCACAGGGTAAGGCTTCACTTCTGCTGCTGACTACTGGTCGTTCCGAGTAGTGCATAGCAACTTTGCCTGCCTAGAAGAGTGGGTCCATGGGTTTAGTGATTGAGCATCTCTATGCCAAAGTACTATTTGGGTTGGGTTTTTTTTTTTTAGAACATTAAAATGAAGGATTTTGTTTTTTTAAAATCCTGGGCCTTAATTGGGATTTAGTATGGGAGATGTCCATATTAAACTTAGGTTTTTAGATCGTTTGCAGTAAGTATTGTATTATAGAAGATGTTTTCTAATATTTAGGGACCCTAGTACTTCTATATTCATTTTAAACTTCACTAGGAGAACTTAACTGTTTCATCTCCCGTGGGGTAAATATGAGATATTTTCCTAGAGACATGGAGATCTGTTTAATAGATAAATCATCCCTGAGTTTTCCCTGGAGCATTTCTGCTGTAAGACCCCTTTTTCTTTTTCTTTCTTTCTTTTTTTTTTTTTTTTTTT
>NC_034594.1:154093081-154098157 GCF_900095145.1 Mus pahari | reverse complement strand
TTTTTTTGGTTTTTTGAGACAGGGTTTCTCTGTTTAGCCCTGGCTGTCCTGGAACTCACTCTGTAGACCAGGCTGGCCTCGAACTCAGAAATCCGCCTGTCTCTGCCTCCCGAGTGCTGGGCGCCGCCAAGCCCAGCAAGACCCCTTTTTCATTTCGGCTTCTCCTGTATTGAGCTCTCTGTATTAGACCTTTAGGGTAGGTAGCCTCAGGCCCTTTGCAGAAAGTAGAGGGTTGGCAGGCTTGGTATATCCCCCAGAGGATTCTATTGCAAGTGTTGGTATACAGGCAAACAGAATATCCTTGAAGGTTTCCTGCAGACATGGGCCGTGATGCAGGGAAGGGTCGTGTAACATTAAGTGCAGCCTGTGTACATAAAGATGGACCCAGTTCTGTACATAAAAAGGTGCATGGAACCCTGTCTTTCGTTGTTGTTTATAAGTATAGGATGTAGAGAGGACGCTGAAATCAAATCCCTGCTTATAGAAACAATGTGATAATCTGGATTTAAACATACCTCTTTTGTTAAGATGGATTTTTTGATGCTGTCTTCTTAGATTTTTGTAAAAGGTGAATAAAAATCTAGTATGTGTAATTTAGTATCTCTCTGACTGACATCTGAACAAGAGGCCCTACCAGGCTAAAAAGATAAATATCCTCCTCCTGGTACTTGGAGCTCAGTCTGCAGGATGGGACAGCTCACCATCAGCCCTCTGTTGCTCTTTGTGTGTTCCTGGTCAAGCCTCAGAAGTGACAGCTATTCCCCAGTGTGCAACTCACTGACTTTACAGAAACAAAAATCAGCCCTGTTAAGGCTTAAGTAAATACTTACTGATTTGGTGTTTTCAGTTTTAAGTGAGTTCTTTACTCTGTGTTTTCTTTTCTTTTTTTTTTTTTTTTTTTTTTTACAATATTTAAATATGTCCTATATTTCCACCTTGAAGACTAAAATAGCTTTATATTTAAATTCTTAATTCTCATTTAATTTGATGTTTTACCTCATAATAGTTTATTATATTTCTTCGGTAATTCCTATCTCAGGCTACATATAGAATCATTTTAAGATACTAAAACCTGAGACCCACTTCTCCAAGGGGTCTCTTGTCTGTCTGTAGTCAGATACAGTAAGGTTTAGGATTATCTTGGGTCTATTATCTCAGGCAGTACTAACTGCCTGTGTGTGTGTGTGTGTGTGTGTGTGTAATTTTCTAAATTTGTATAAACATTTGTCTTGAAATCCCTGGGGGTGGGGGACGGAGCTCATTAGTTTTATTGCAAAAAGTTGAATATTAAATGGTTATATGTGCACTTTGGCTTTCAATTCTAGTATCCTTAGTTAAAAACAAGTATTATGTATTTAGTTAAAAACAAGTATTATGTATTAAGTATTATGATAGATTATTTTGTTAAGTGCAGTGTCTGAGTCACTTACTTGAGGAGAGCATTCTGTATATCTGCTTGTGTAAACTACAGTGATTTAGCTGTGTTGTTAATGACTATGGTAACTTTTCCCTCCTCTCAGGCCTTGTCTTGGGACCACCTGCACCTCCACCACCACCTCCTCTCCCATCAGGCCCTGCCTATGCCTCAGCACTTCCTCCTCCCCCAGGACCTCCTCCACCACCTCCACTGCCATCTGCTGGGCCTCCTCCACCACCCCCTCCACCACCCCCTCTTCCTAATCAAGCTCCTCCACCTCCTCCTCCACCTCCTGCCCCTCCCCTCCCTGCATCTGGAATTTTCTCTGGATCCACGTCAGAAGACAATCGCCCTTTAACTGGACTTGCAGCTGCAATTGCGGGAGCAAAACTTAGGAAAGTGTCCCGGGTAAATTACCAAATTACTGACCTTTTAAATGTGTGTCTTACTGTGTCTAAATGTCTAAAATAGTGAAACTACTGGCATGAACACTGACTTTAACCTGACTGATTAAAAGCCAACATAATTCAACAGTTTAGAAAAGCGGTGCGTGAGGAGTTTCTGAGACCATGGGCTCAGGCTGAGCAGTCAGCATCTGACTGACAGCTCCCTTTTGCTTGCTTTGCCTATACATCTTTTACTATACCTCGGTGTAAATCTCGAGGGAGTAGTGAATGACTTTTACTCCATGGTTTTTCTAGTTCAAAATCATTTGTTAAATTAGCTGTAATGTCTGTTTTTTTTAATCAATGACAGTTGCTCAGTTTCTGTCACCTTTAAAAACAATGACGGTTTGGTTTGGTTTGGTTTTTAATTATCTTTCAGTTTGGTTTATCACATTTCCCCCTCAATATTGGACTTAAATTATATGTTTGGGATGAGGACAAACCATGACAAGGATTTTATCTTTCTCAGTGTATCATGTGGATAGATAATACTGTTTCATTCCATTATTGGTGATCGTAACTTTGATAAAAATTTTCATTGATATATGAAGTCCATGTTACTCACTCTATTGGCTCTTCAAATTTTAAAAATATACTGTTTTGGAATCAATAACGTGTTCTTCTGTGTTGACTATGTTGGTAAACGTTATTATCTACAAAGGAAATTATTATGTGTGTGTGTGTGTGTTCTCATTAAGGTGGAGGATGGCTCTTTCCCAGGTGGAGGGAATACTGTGAGTGTGAGCTTGGCCTCATCCAAAGCAGATGCTGGTCGTGGGAATGGACCTCTTCCTCTAGGGGGTAGTGGCTTAATGGAAGAAATGAGTGCCCTGCTGGCCAGGAGGTAAGGAACTTAATGTAATGCACATGTCCACAATCAGAAAGATTTTGATAATTTTGTCCTCTTCCCTTTTAGAACAAAAGTAGATAGATGATAGCCAGAGGTAGGTAGGTAGGTCATATAAAATTTTTAATGAATTTACCTTTGCAGGAGAAGAATTGCTGAGAAGGGATCAACAATAGAAACAGAACAAAAGGAAGACAGAAGTGTGAGTGGACGTAAAATCTCAAGAGGTGGAACTCAAGCCCAGCTCATTCAGAAACGCATGTGAAGATTACTTAATCTGAATGAACTTAATGTTTGATCTTATGTTTGCTTATTTTATTTCTAACTACACAACCAGTAAAAAATGGCTTGAGTATTATGTATTAAATTATAATCTCATTCTTAGTGAATCTAGTTGAATCAGGGGAGATGTGGGGAAAGTTGAAGTTCAAACCTATAAAGTTAACTTGTTCTTATTCACCTTTAAGGGAGTGAATGAATTCTTACACTAGTGAAATTTCCTAATGTGTTGGGTTTCTCAATTTCTTCGTGCTAAGTAAGATTAAAGAATTATATTAAGACAACAGTTTATAGGTTACCTTATACTTTTAGCTATGCCCCTTAGGAGTACACCCTTCATGCCTTCTCCACATTTCAGCTGGGTAAACTTTTATCTGTTCTCCATGTTGTCATTGAACACAGGGTGTCGTGGTTCTCTGTGCCATCTGGCCTCCTCTCATAGCAGATCTGTCCATCAGGTTCCTAGGGGTGACTGGTACAGGTGCTTGGAACTTAGAGGGAAAGAAAGAGCTTTGGGAAGGCAGCAGGGAGGAGCCTAAGGGGAAGGTGAGAGAAGCAAGCAGGAGAAGCCAGAGTATCAGACAGATGGTGGATAGGGGAGTGACAGAGAGGACACGGGAAGGAAGTTGGGAAAGCTAGCTGCAGAGAGCCGCACTTTCTAGTGAATGTGATGTTCATGTGACTCTTTCTGAATGTTTAGGAAGATGCAGAGCCTATAACTTCTAAGGCCCCATCAACAAGTACACCTGGTAAGTTCAGGAGAAAATGATCCCTAAGTGCTAATTTCATTAAGAAAGTCCCTTTTCCTGTGTTTGGATCAAGTGACTGCTTGCTCACTACAATGTTAAAGTGCTTTGTGTAAAATGTAAAAGGCACTGACTTTTTGTCTGTCTTGTTTTTTGTTTTTGTTTTTTTGTTGTTGTTGTTTTGAGACAGGGTTTTTCTGTGTAACCCTGGCTGTCCTGGAACTCACTCTGTAGACCAGGCTGGCCTCGAACTCAGAAGTCCGCCCTCCTCTACTTCCCAAGTGCTGGAATTAAAGCATGCAGTGCCACCACTGCTTGGCTGCGACTGGCTTTTGTGATCTCGTAAATCAGTGCTTTTCTTCCTGACACTGAAATCTGTTAAAACCTAACATTTTTGTTTGTGCTGTCTAGGCAAATACCATTTTGTGTGTGTCTGTGTGTGTGTGTGTGTGTGTGTGTGTGTGTGTGTGTGTCTGTGTCTGTGTCTGTGTGTGTGTTCTTTGTGTTATGTACTTGAGAATATTCATTACAGGGAGCTATTTTAAAAAGTTCTTTTTTATTTTTTAATTTTTTTCAAAGATTCATTAATATATATGAGTACACTGTAGCTGTCTTCAGACACTCCAGAAGAGGGTCTCAGATCTCATTATGGATGGTTGTGAGCCACCATGTGGTTGCTGGGAATTGAACTCAGAACCTCCAGAAGAGCAGTCACTTTTGTTAACTGCTGAGCTGTCTCTCCAGCCCCTAAACAGTCTTTAAAGTAGAGAATGAAGTGAGTTTGCTAAGAAGCGTCACAGTGTATTTCAGAACAGTCCCAGTTGAAGAAGGGTTATACCTCCTTCTATGTAGCCATTGACTACTTGTAGCTCTTTGTCTAGCAGTTGGGAGACATGGAATTTTCTGTGTCTGTTGGCATATTAGCCGGTGTCATCACTATGCTGGTCTTGTTCAAGTGTCTGTGTTATCGTGATTTCATGGGAACAGCTTCTCTGTCATGTCTAGGGGATGCTATCTTGTAAAGTAACATTTATTTGCCAGATGTAATTGTTGTCTCAGAGGCTTACTGCAGAGTAAGTTCACCCTTCCTAGTTCTTTCTGAACTCTGGCTGATTGGTTCACCTCAGCTGTTCTGGCTCAAAACCTCTGACCAAGCTGACTGATTCAGATTGACCTTAAACTGACTGGAGTTTGTTATATAACCTTCTGACTCCTTATTCTCTGGCTCATTCTGTCTTCACCTACAACCTGTCTCTACAAAACTGTCCTGATAAAACTGACCCCCTCCCTCCCTCCTATTTATCTACCTTCCTACCTACCTACCTTCCTCCCTTCCTTCCT
>NC_034594.1:154066123-154092035 GCF_900095145.1 Mus pahari | reverse complement strand
AGGTTTTCCTTTCAGGTCATTTTTCCACTCGAAAATTTCTTTTGAAGTTAGCTGTCGATAGATTTATTCTTGTCATTAACATCCTGACTTCATAGACTATTTTCCAAGTCCACCTTAATTGTTCTCTAAATAAGGTTTGGTACATTATCTTAATTTTTTAAAAGTGGTTTGTAATCCACATATAAAATCAGGACCTTGTTCAAAAAGGTTCAGAGGTTCTTTTTCATTTGTTTCATTCAATTCTAAAAATTGACATTGTATGGAGCATTTAATGAGCCAAACATGAGTAAAAAATTAAACACTCTTAAGTATAAAGACTCATGAGATGGTAACTAGGAGTCCCCTGTTGAATCTGGGCTGCCTTTGGAGAAAATAGTGTTGCATTATACATTGTAAAGTACTTGGGTTGGCTGTGGTCCTCAGAGAAGAGACACCCTACTCTCTGCTTCCACAGGGCTGAGTAACTTCCTCACAATAAGGGGGCCCTTTAAGATTAACAAGGAGAGAAAGGACCACAATCATCTGTTAAAGTAGTTTATACCACATCTACCAACTTGTTAACTATTCACACTCTCCCATCTGCATCATCTTTGATAACTGTCTCCGTGGCCCCCACCTCGCTGCTATATTCCCCGCCTCTGTTACTTAGGGTAGTGTGGTGGATGCAGTTTTTATTCCATCCTTCTTGTCCTTGCTCTGGTTTTGTTATTTGTTTTTTGTTTTTGTTTTGTTTTGTTTTTTGATGTTCTCTTGCTATCTCTGGATCTTTCCATTCCTGGGTTCACTGACAGAATGCCTTAGCAATTCCCACACAAAAGGAAAAACGAAATCATGATAAAGTACAGGAAGATCAACGGCAGCCCTGTGGTTCTTCCCTTAGACACCTGGCCACAGCAATTCAGGGCCCAGAGCAGGGCTTTGGAGGAGTTGACATTTAGTTTTGCATCTATTTGAAAGAGTCTATAAAACCTCCTCCTGAGTGAAATTATGCAGAAGCCACATGAGGGGAGACATTAGAAGATGAAACAGAGTTCTTATATAAAACTGTACAGTGGCATGTGACCCATATATAGACTTGGTTTGAATGTGACTCAAATGCTATTCCTCTGTGACATTTTGATTTTCTCAAGTTCTCCAGTCAGGTCAGTGATAGAGCACATCAGTGAATCAGCCAAGTTAGGAAGTCACCAATCAGAGCGCCCTAGATAGCCCGTCACATAGATAGGAGACATTCTCCTAAGTCCTGGGAATGACTGACTTTCACATTTATTTGGAACTGTTTTTGCCAAGAGAGCTGTTTAGACTTATGTGAAATGTTGAACAGAAACACATCATATATTATAGTTTTTATTTGCTGTTAGCACAAAAAAGTTTACTACATTTGAATTTATCAGATTCTAGTATAAATTATACTTATTTCTTTATCATGCTTGTTACCATTATCATTTGGATTATAGAACTGTAATATTTAGATTTTATAATATGGGTTTTGATTTTTTTCTTTTAGACAAAGACTCACTATGAAGTCCAGGCTAGCCTCAGAGTCATAGCGCTCTGCCTCCCACATTTCTGCTTTAAGTTAGAATCCTCACTGTTTAGAGGTTTTTGGGGTTTTTTATTGGTATTAACGTTGTGTGCGTAGAGTGATGGTACTATAATGTCTTGTTCTGTAATGATTCTGGAAGGATCTGAGACGTGTTTAATCACCCTTGTTTCTTACTTTTGAAGAACCAACCAGAAAACCTTGGGAAAGAACAAACACAATGAACGGCAGTAAGTCACCTGTCATCTCCAGGTACTGACTTTCTTTTCTAAGCTTGATGTTACACGTGTGTCTAAAAAGAACCTAGTGTAGGTTGTACAGAGGAGAACAAGCGGGCCGTGTCCACATGTCACTGAGCTCATGGCGCTTTTCCTGCTCCCACTTATCTGATAAATTCTCCAGATCATTTGTTCATTTGTTAATCACATTGACTGATATTTTAGGAGAGTTTCATCCCTTTTAATTTGTTTATTTTTGAAATTCAGATTGGAAGGAAAACCAGTGCGGCAAGTATTAAAATACACGTATCACTGAAACTTAACAAGTAGTCATATGTCTATGGCTTTGCGTCTATTTTTTTTCCTCTTACTAGTCTGAAAGAAACTTGCAAGTAAATGGTGTTTCACCCTAAATACTTTGACAATTTCCCAAAGAACCAAGGATATCTGCAACATAACAAAGTAGGATTACTGCCCCACAGTAATCTAATATTGAACAGTAAGGAAAATCTCATACAGTATTGAACAATAATGCCCCATTAAATTTTGAATTTTAGAAGAAATTTTTATGTTTTGTATTGAAAATCAGCTAGATATTATAGAGAATGCAAGAGAGCAAACATAAATTTTCTGTGTCTTAGTCAAATCTTCTAAGTGTGGACTCAGTGGCCGTTCTGGCATATACAGGTTCTATTCTTAGCACCCGGATGGCAGCTCACAACCAGCTCCTAGGGGGTCAAATGCTGTTCTCTGATTTATGAAGACACTGTGTACCCATGGAGGCAAAACATCCATCTGTATATTATTTAAAAAATAAATAATCTAGATTTGGCAGTGCACAATTTTTATTCCTAGCATTCATGAGGCAGAAGCAAGTAGATGGCCAACCTAGACTATGTAGCGAGACCCTGTTTCAAAAAATTAAATCAATCAGCCGAGAGCGTGTCTCAAAAAAATACAGAGCAGTCATCACAACCTCTGGCCACCACATCCACGTGCACACATCCACACACACCACAGAACAGGAAAAGCAAGTTGGAGGTACAGCTCAGTTGGTAGCACCCTTACCTAACAAGCAGAAAGCCCTGAGTTAATATCCGGCTCTGCATGAACTGGGCATGGTTGTCAGGTGCCTGCAGTCCCAGCACTGAGGTGCGGAAGTGGGGGTTGAGACAGGAGAAAGATCAAGCTCATCCTGATCTACACCGAGTTTGAAGCCAGCCTGGCCTGCGGGAAAGAAGGAAAAGCTAGCGTCTGAGTTCTCTGTAGCAAGAACGTCAGGGTAAAAAGGCTTTAGGATGAGTGATAGATCACCTTGGAATGTTCTGTGGTTTTCAGTAAAAATCTCCTGGTTTTATTCATGAGTATTGTTCTTTACATACCTGTGAAGAGTTAGTCTATTGCTTTGATATTCATCAAATTGCAGTGTCTTTGCTTGCGCTTTGATCCCAGGTAAGTAGGTCGCTGCAGCCTAGAGAAGTAACCACTGTGTCTTCATGTAAATTAGTTTGAGGATACCCTTTTAAATTTGGTAAAATAGATATCTTAAGGATAATTAACGCCTTTTGTTTTTGTTTTGCTTGTTATGTAACTATAAATCAGTAGCATCGTGGGAATTATTTTTTCAAGGTCTACTGTATACCCTTTAAATGGTTTTTCCCCTTCATAGACGGGATTCTCCAAGGAGAAATCAGATTGTTTTTGACAACAGGGCCTATGATTCATTACACAGGTATCCTCCTGCTGCTGTGACTTTGTGGTTTCAGACCTTTCAGTAACATGTCCAGGGGCGGGCTGAGCTTTTTCTACCTGGATTGGTAATCACCACAAGGGAGACACTTGGGAGGACTGAGGTTTCTTCTGTCTTAGCTGTAGTTTGACACTTAGAGTAGAACCCTGCTATCATTTGATAGTTGGATTCCTAAGTGCTGGGATGAGGAGGAGAGTCATCCTACATTGTCTAGTTGGGAGCTTTAGCAGTTTCCTGTAAGGCTGTTTTCATCATGATTATGTGACAAGGCTTTTTAAAAATGGAATTGAAGATCCTGAGCTGGGCTTGTTAGAACACAGGGTAGAATCGTAGCCATAGGTGACGCTGCTTTGAGTACAGTCTGTTTCCTTGGTGTAGTGAAATGAATGTCTTTAACAGTTTGGTATCTGACATCCTGAGCACATTGTTTCTAGATCAACTCAGGCCTCTGGATGTTAAACATACAGGTATGGGAGTGGGACTTGGTGGTTGGTCATGTCCTCAGCACCTAATGGCTTAGGTTCAGTCATTATTAGCATTGCCCCGACACCTCTAAAGGGCTGGTGGCCAGTATCAGTCATCTGCTTCTTTCTTAATTGGAAAAAGGCAGTTTTTTAAAAGTCTGCAGACACTTTTCAGCTATTTGCAGAATTAATTTGAAAGAATAGGAAGTTAAATATTGTGGTATCAGTATGCTCTCTTAAAGCTAAAAACAAAATAAAACAAAACAAAAACTGTGTAGCTGGGTGATGCATGCCTTTAATCCCAGCACTCAGGAGACAGAGAGACAGGTGGATCTAAGGCCAGCCTAGTCTACAGAATGAAACCCTGTATTGAAAACCAAGGCGGGGGGAAGAAAAGGGGAAGAAAGGAAAAAAGAAAAAAACACATGTATTTAAACATCTAATAAACTTGGGTTTTATTCTCAGTTAAAGTGAAAACCCATAAGGTAAAAGAACAGACATAAAGAGGGGCATGGTAGTATCTGCCTGTAATCTCCACCTCAGGTTTCTACTGAAGCAGGGTTATGAAGTAAGGGTAGCCTGGACTACATAGTGAGACCTTGTCTCAGATTAATGATTGAACACATAAACCACTGAAATATGTGTATTTTATTAGAAATATATTTAGTGTATGCCAGGCACAGTGGCATATTCTTTAATCCTAGTGTTCTGGAGTCAGAACCAGGATCTCTGTGGGTTTGAGGCCAGCCTGATCTATGTAGAGAGTCTCAGGGCATCTAGGGCTGCAGAGGGAGAGGGAGGAGGTTACAGGTGTTTTAATGCACATCAGGTAATACACATCTTTTTTTATACACATTTACTGAAAGAATGAATTAAGTAGTCTATAGAGAGGCTAACTATGTCAGTAAGTAGTTCTGTAATTGGACTCTAATCAAATTCTTATTTGCGAAAATTTCTTATATGCCACTGGCAACCAAAATATTTGGCAGATTTATTTTGCTGACTAGTTAATTTTCCATAAATGTCCAGCCTTTTTATTTGTCTCTTTGAGGTAGGCTAATTGTTCTGAACAAAAGGTTTATTAGGAAAATCTCGGGAACATAGAGAAAAAAATAGTACCTTACAACAGAATCTTCTAAGTCACGTGATTGCTTCACACACCTGGTGCCAGGATAGTGTTCCTTTTTAAGAAAAGAAAAAAGAAAAAAAGTGGTGATTGCATCTTTCCTTCAGTATGAAAAGTTCCCCCTGAGTCAGTTCTCATGGTGGTGCTGGTGGTGGTGATGGTGCTGGTGGTGGTGGATTGCATGGTAGCATGAATTAATTTTTTTAAATTGCATGTTTGCACAATTGTTTATTAACATTTTAAATTGTTTAATAAATACAGATATGTTTATACACAGTAGCATATTTCTTCATTAAATAGCAGATTGTACCTGTTTGAATGTCAGAAATATTCATTATATATCTTAGGAGGGAATATCACTACTTGACCTCAAATGGGAAAAATAAAAGCAGATTATTAATAATTTAATTTTGGAAAGCAGAAATAATTAACAAGTATAAGACATAGTGTGCCAACCCTCTAAAATATTTACTGCACCTCACTATATACAGTACACTGGGTCTTGATTCATAAATGACTGCATTTAAGTAGGCACCTCAGCAAAGAAAGGTGTGGCCTCGTAGGAGAGGGGCAGTTGTTTATATAAATCCTCAGGACATACTAAACAGAGTTTCTGGAAGTTACTGTATAAGCAGATACCTAATATGGTAAAATTTCATTATAAGCTTTTTAAGCAGTAAAATGGTTTGATATTAAAGCAAATTAAGTATTTCATCTTCATGAATAATGTCTTTGGGTTTGGAGTATTATATCTTATGTGAATTATAAAATACAGCTTTATAGCAAGATACATGTGTTGGGTCTTGATTCAGATACATTTCTAACATTGGTGCCCTGCATAATTGAAATGCCTGATTGAGTAATGGTTTATAGAGTGGTTCCTGTTCTAAACCAGAAAGTGGAGATGTAACGACTAGAGCTCCAGGTTTCCTATTGAGGATTTCCTTCCATTTTCAGGATTGGAGAGGGAGCCATGATTTACTTTGGTGTTGGAACTTATCAAATATGCCTAATCCCTAACACTTACTTTACTTTGTAAAAATTTTAATAAAAGCTAAATTTTTTAAAGTAATTGACAGTTTCTGTCCTAAAATTTCCCAATTTTTTCTTTTGTTTTCATTTATTCCATTTTCTTCCTCTTCAAAACAGAGTGCATTTATGAACTTACAGAAAGTTAGAGTAAATTGGGTATAAGAGTGTGCTTCTAACCCAATAGTCAGTTTTCAGCTTTTTGTGTAAATACTTAAAGTGGAAACAAACAGGCTAAGAAATTAGCCTTATGAAATTATTTCTTCCTACAAACTGAGACTCAGAACTTACAAGCTGATCTTTGTTAAATATTTAAGACAGTAGAGCTTTCCCTTTGTTGATTTGCCTGATACTTAATGCCTAATATAGTATTTCAAAAGCACCAAACATGGCTGTGTTGTGTGGGCCTTGAGGGTTTCGAATGGTCGTTCTGCTGTGTCCTTGGCCAGCATGCCGTGTGTTCTCTGGTACCAGGGCGTGCTGTCTTCTGCTTTCTTCACTGTATTGTCTCCTTTTTCTCTTAATATAGATGATTAAATTGATAAAGTAAAAAACAATTTCTGCTGCCTGTTCTAATCAGTTCTGAGATTTTGACAATTAACTTTTTAGCAAAATGTGTTTAAGAAATGAATTTAAATCTGGCTTTGGGATGGCAAATTTATCGTTACTTAACAAACTCATTATATGTTGTAAATATAATTTATCTGTCCTGGAAATTTCTTTTGTACAGACCCAAATCCACACCTTCATCACAGCCGAGTGCCAATGGAGTCCAGACAGAAGGGCTTGACTATGACAGGCTGAAGCAGGTGGGTACTCCATATAGCTTTCTGTAAACCTGTTTGTTATGCGGGTGTGGGAAACCTTACCCTTTAATCCCACACGGGTTCTAGAGTGCTTTGAAAGTTCACACAGGCACAGATACTTTAGACTAATTAGGCTGTGGCCATGGTCCCCCCATACTGTACATCTCAGTTCTTTTCTGGTTCATTGAGCTCCCTTTAAGTCCCAGCAGCAGGGCAAAGCCTTGCTTAAATGTGAGGACGGAGCTGGCAGTTCTACCTTCTATTGGCAACAATAGACCAGACAAATCTGATCTGAACAAATGTGATTCTGACAAGGATGTAAGGAAACGGGCACCCTCGCACACTTAGAATTTCTAAGAAGTAGTTTGCAAAGCAAAGCTTTAACTTCTGACCAGTGATTGTTTTTGAAGTGATTTATAAAAATAGATTGGAGCAAAAGTAAAGAAACTTAAACAAATTGGTAGTCATTGGCCTCCCTGGGACATGAAAAGCTTTTTCTATAATGAATTTTAAGAGAGAATATAAGCCAGCCGTGGTGGTCCATGCCTTTAATCCCAGCACTGGGGAGGCAGAGGCAGGCGAATTTCTGAGTTCGAGGCCAGCCTGGTCTACAGAGTGAGTTCCAGGACAGCAAGGGCTACACAGCGAAACCCTGTCTCGAAGAAAAAAAAAAAAGGAGAGAGAAGTGAACAGCATAGCACTCACATAACTTAAAGAGTAAATCTTCCAAAGGTAGCTGTTGTTTGTTTGCCGGTCATTGTCCTTTTAAATTTAAGTCTACAGTTGAATCTACAATTCTTGATGGAAGACAGAGCATCATTCACACACACACATGGATAGTCTCATAAAAAATGAACAGATGAGGCTGGAGAGAAATGGCTGCTCAGTAGTGAAGAGCACCTGCTGCTAAGGCAGAGGGCCCACTTCCCAACACCCACATAGTCTCTTACAGCCATCCAGCTTCGGAGGATCTGATGCCCTCTTTTGGTCTGTTCAGGCACCAGGCACACATGTGATGCACATAAGTTAAATATATGCTCAGTGATCTGACATTTTAATGAATTGTTTCATTTAGTGAATTATTTCTGCTCTCAGAGGCCAGAAAGGAGGTCGGATCCATAGAACTAAGTTCAAAGGATTGCAGGCAGCTATTTGGAACCAAACCTGGGTCCTCTATAAAAACCAGCCTCTACACTATTTTTAAATGCTAAGTCTGAAATCTGGTACATGGTTTATACTCACAGTCCATCTCATTACAGACTAACTTCATTGTAAGAGTGCCGCAGCTGTGTGTGGCGGGTGCCCACTCTGTTAGGTACTTCAAGTAGGACTTGGTAGCTGTGGTGCCAAGAAATTGCCATACCTCAAATGAGGTGACAAATTTTTGAAGAGCTAATTATCTAGGGACCTCTTCCTTGAAACTTTCGTATGTATCACATCTCCTCAGGAAGCTGCCAGAGGGTTGGCCACCACAGCCATCTGAGTTATACTTCTCTGACAGGGCTGACTGTTTATGTTCTAGTCTTTCTATCTTATATCTTACTGGGCCAGAGTAAACAAAGATGGGTCAGGAGGAAATAATGAAAACAGAATTTACCCAGGCCAATTCCATTCTAAGAAGTAGAATTGTAACTGCGGAATCAAGTGTCAGGGTAGTTGAGCATAAGGATCTGAGCTTAACCTGGGAGCCCAGCAAGCTGGACATGTTGGTGCATAGTGTCTTGGCTCGCTGGCCAGCTAGCCTGGTCTACTAGATGACTTTCACCAGTACGAGATTGCCTTACAAAGGGGAGGTTGGAGCCTGCGCTTGTAAAATAATACCCAAGACTCCTGGGTACATAAACATACAAGAACTATATGTTGTGATACATTCTCTTAACTAATCTGAACAAGAAACCTCTTAGACACCCCTTCATTTTTGTTTGTTTGTTTTGTTCAGGACATTTTAGATGAAATGAGAAAAGAGCTAGCAAAGCTGAAGGAGGAGCTTATTGATGGTAAGTACCTGGCACCCGGTCCCTGTAGACGGCTGCGAGAATGACTCCACACTTGCTCCTGCCGCCCGGGGGCTAGCCTTTGTTTAGATTGTTGGAAAGCTGCTGGTTTTTATGATTGGAGTTATTTGTGAAAATGAAAATAAATAGATTTCTAAGTGTCAAGTGTAGAATTTGGTGTAATACCAATCAGGCAGATTTTCTCTCCACTCATCCATTCCACTGCACTGCCTTTGTTTTGGAGCCCACAGAACCAGTGTTCTTGTCTTGAATCTACAAGGGAGGGGGTAAGTGGACATAGTCGTGTGTGATTAGTATCTTTATAAGTTAAACATCTATGCAGTGAAGATGTAGATCCTGTATCTTTTTATGAAACAGTTTGAACAAAACCTTGAAGGTTTTTCAGGAATGACTCATTCATGTGTATCTCCTCTCTGCTGTATTGACTTGGAAAACCATTTCTTCCTGTTGTAGCAATCAGGCAGGAGCTGAGCAAGTCGAACACTGCATAAAGAAGCAAGCTAAGGAGGGGCAGGACTTGAATCTGGAGAAAACAAAAATTCCTACAAACAACTCTTAACCCCCCAAACTTTTAAGCTGTAAGAAGAAAATGGATACACAGGAGGGAAAGCGTCAACCTCTGAAAGCTTCAGACAGTGACTCTGGCAATCAGCTGTCCCCTCCAGTGTGCTGCTTTATTCTGACCTTTACCACAGGATGGAGAATTATATTGGAGTTCCCTTAGCAGTACTAAACCTGTCAGGCAAGATCACCGTGCATTGAAATATTTTCATGTCTAGATGAGTCTGCACGTTTTCCATAATCCATTGCTAAAATAAAGACGAGAAAGGCTTAAGAGATTTTTTTTTTTCCAGAGGGCGCTGATGAAGAATTTGACTTAGTAAGTTCTGCTGTTGCATTGTAAATGTTTCTCTCAGGTTTGTCTTCCTATCATATTTGATATTCCGTGAACAGTTAAGATCATAAAGTATGGAACAAACGGAATTGTATGTGCTTTCAAAGGGTGGTATTTATAAGAAAGGTCTGAAAATGTTTAGTCCCACTTGAGGAATTTTAGAATGATAGGAAGTCTCTCGGGTTAGCCTTCATGCAATTTTGTAGTTTAAAACATAAAGTCCGTCCAGAAATTAAAGATTTAGATGCCTTCCTAAATTGTTACAATGCTTTACCAAATCTATGACTTCTACATAACCAACAGTGGTCAAATGGAAAACATTCTATTATAGATTTACTGTAGGTTTTCAACCTTTTTTAGACATATGCATGTGGACATTTTTATAATGTAATTACAATCACCACAAAGTTAGCTTTTTTAATTACAGACAATAATGCATGTCACACTAATATGTAGTGGCCTTTTCAGGGCCTAGTCCCAGGGAAAATATTTTGTAGAATATAGGGAAGTGGGAGGAAGGGAAGGAATAATTTTTTATTTAAAGTTAATTTCTGCACTATCTTTTTTCTCAGTTATCTGCATGGAATTATAATGAAAAATATTTTGTGACTTTAATCAGTAAACATGTTAACAAAACCAAGTACTTAATCTTTTACATCATGTCTTCAGCTATTTGTATTTTAACCAGCAATTTCAGCAGTCTGAAACATGATTCACATGAGTACATCTCACTGTGGAACTCAGAAGTTTGATCACTGAGTTTGGCAGTTATTTTCACTAGACGTTTGGGTACATGCTCCTGACTCTGAAGCCGCTCCTTGACCTTTGTCGTGCTAAAATACAAGAAATATCAATAATGGCAGCAACCAGGGTCACAGAAGTCACTAGGTAAGGGAGACCAATGAGGAGTTCTGCAGCTTTCTTTTAATAGAAATAAAGTGAGGCTTAAGTGGTAGGGAGTGTCTACTGTTACACCCTGAGTGTGTGTGTCTGTCTGTGTGTGCGCGCGTGCACATGCACGCGCACACACAGTGAGAGAGAGAGCGAGCGTGAGAGGGTGTGATAGATAGGTTCCACCTTTTATGGAAATTTATAATTGGCAAGATTAAAATAAGGGAGAAAATTCTATATGTTGTAATGTTAGCTTTTTGGAAAGTCTAGGAAATCAAAAATTCTCCAGGCTGTCCATCATGATTTATGCTTGAGTTATTAATGTGCCATATTTGCTTTGGAATCTTTGGCTATCAAAACTTTTACTAAAAAATAGTAGATACAATCCACTTTCATTTGCTTTCTAGATTTCCTATGTCTCAGCTGTAAAGCAAAGCTTGATGAGAGTAGTTTTCTAAATACTGCATTTTGCAGCTAACCCCTACTGCAGAGCTGTTTGAATGAGGGGGTTTTGTTAAGACTGTCTTGTTTCTGTAGAAACTTCATCTTTAGATTAAAGTGTGAGGGATGAGCGATCATAAGTCAACTCCGTGGCTTTCTCTACCCATCAGTCGTTGTCTCGCAGGAATAGTAAAGGCATTAAAGATGCGGCAAGTGTGTACACTGTGCTAAAAGAAGTATGCATCTTGTTTACTATTGAACGTTTGATTATGTCACTACTTTGATTGTGTACATGTACATCCCTTACAGATCTGATCAAAAATGGCTTTTCATTTTGTTGCTAAAGTTAAATAGTCTGTAGTACGTAGAGTACTGGGTCTAGATGGTCCAAAGTGAGACAGAAATGCTGAAGTCAAATGCTAAGTCCTAAACAAAGCTGGTTTATGCACTAAACGTTTTGTGCCTTGGTCTAATATTTAACACAATGTCTGTAAAATGACAAAAAAGAAAAAAAAAAGAAAAAAGAACTGACATTGGCTCATGCTGTATCTGTATCCTCCATGATAGTGTGTTATCCCACATGACTAAATGTGCTCCTCCCTGGAAGCTTCAGTGGACTCTATACATTCACTGTCATCCAGGACAGTCGTGTCATCGCTAGAGATTTCAGTGACTACAATCAGAAGCTAAAGCTTGAGTTGTTTTCCCAAAACTGTCCCTTGGAACCATATTGTGACGATGGGGTCTTGCTTCTGTGTTGACCGTCTTCAGCTGAGTCAGTTTAGGGATCGTCTGTGATAACAGGAAGGCTCTGCTCTCCTCAACACTGTGATCTGACCTGCGACAACTCTACAATACACTCTGAATGGCTAGCACGTCCATAGCAAACAAACTGAATGTACAAACCTTAGCGTGGTGCTGAAATCTCTTCAGAGTAGTAACCATGATCTCAAAGTCTGTTCAAAATGTGTCAATCAGAACTGAAGATGAACCACTGATGAATGTTCGGTCCTCATGCCGTAGGCGTGTTTCCTGTTTAAGTTTTCAGTTCTCTGCTGTTACCACCATAACTGTTCCAGTTAACTCTCCTACACACTAACTTCATTTGTGCGATTGAAATAAAATTGCAGTATGTACATGTTTCTTGTTGTGACACTTAGATGATCTTCTGAAATGATGTGTTAATTCTAAACCAAGTGATACTGGGTGTGAAATCAGCACCTTAGAAAGCCCAGGGCTTCACTGTTTACAGTTTAAACATCATGTCACTGTTCTTTAACGATTTCATCCAAGTCTGGCGTAGTAAATAACATGAAGGGAATGTGTAATGGATCTGTTTACCTTTTGTTTTGCAGTAAGCGCTGTGTGCCTCTTCTGTCTTACATTCTCCCAGCACAGCTTGTAGTCAAGGTGGTGAAAAGGGTTTTACTCCATTTTTTTTTGTTCTATAACATGGTCATATATATATATATTTCACTTCATTTACATGGTTCATTTTTTCCTTATGTAATTTACATATTAAAGGATATTGCCAAGTAATTAATTTTAAATGTAGCAGTCTGTACCCTCTACAGTGATCTCTTTACATTGGAGATATATATGCCTCAGCACCTTTATCTATCACAAAGCTCCGTTTTCCAAACTGTAATGTCCTCATTAAAAGTAAAACAACCGTGTGTGTGTGTGTGTGTGTGTGTGTGTGTGTGTGTGTGTGTCTGTGTGTGTGTCTGTGTGTGTGTGTGTCTGTGTGTCTGTGTGTCTTTCCCTCTTTACCAGACCCCAGCCTCTCTGTGTACTTCCTGTTCCTGGCATTAATTTGCATTTGCAAACATTTTGTGTTGCTCACTGTTGGGAAGACGCCAGCTGATTTTTCTTTTTGTCCCAACTTACACCCCTGCTTTATCTACAAATTAAAGTCACTTAAATTCAAAAATGAATTAAGCAGCAAGTCCTAAGCTTTTCCATTTGCTTAGCTTAAATTACTGTCTTTTAACTTTTATTGGTCTTTTCAGTGATGCTGTGAAGAATTCATGTTTTTATGATTCAGGGCTTGCAAGGCTGAGCTGCAGGAACTGTTCGATTTCTTGTCGCCTTGAGAATTATTTAAGCCCTTTACCATGGTCTTTAATCCTATAGGCATATCTGTAATCCAACATCCTGAAGACAGAAACAGGAGGATTATGGATCTGAGGTCAGGCTGGGATGCACAGAGAAACTGCATCTAAAACAAATCAGTAAAATCCTATGGGTCGTAAGCATAAAAACGATACCCTATAATATGGAGCATAAAGGAGCTCAAGATGAACATAAAAAGCAGAGTGTAAGGGGGTGCCTGTCCCTTTATCATGCTAGAAAACTCACTTCTAAAGACACAACAGTTTTCACTTCCAGACTCAACCTGTTCCTGGTAATGACATTTTTGTTTTTAATAGAATTGGTATCTATCTGATCATCTCCCCAGAGCTCTGAGATGGAAAAGGATCCTAAGAATTTACTGGAGTTGATGTCTGTGAGAGGCATTTACTGTTTTATAAGTTCAGTTCCTTTTTTTGAAATCAAAACTTGTTGTATTTTTAAGGAATCTGACTAAACAGTTATTCTGGTCAGTACTTTATATGAAGATCCTGGAGAACATGTACATACAGGAATCGCTTTTAGTTAAGCATACACCTGTTTGAGAAACTAAAATCATCAATCTCTCAAGAGAAGCCATTTGTTTATGCCAAATATTCTTGGGGTTGAGGGCGGGGACATGATATAGTCTTTCTGTTCTGAACATCAAAATGTGGACTAAATCTTGTTCCCTTATGTTTGTTTACCTTGGAGGGTTTTTGAAGTACCGAGATTCTTGTATGTGCATGTAGAAGCCAGTGTTGAATCTTGACACCTGCTTTGAGACAGGGTCACAAATTCAGCTAGCCCTGCTGGCCAGTGACCCTGGGGGCTCCTGTCTGCCACCTGCTGCTGCGTTGACTAGCTTGTACCACCGCACCCAGCATTTTTACGTGGGTTCTGGGATCTAACTGGCAACCGTATGCTTGTGAGGGAGGCACTCTTCCAGTTCAGCTAGCTTTCTAGCCCTGCCCTCTTTTTTTTCTTTATATCTTAATGTTGGAACAATGAAACATTCAAAAGTTAAACAGTAAGGTTGATTAGTTGATTAGAAACAAAAGTGAAATGGTACAGTAAATTTATAGGGTTACAGACAGGGGCCTTCTATCAGTACAATACTAACGAATACCTCACATAAGGAAGATTGGGCATTTGGGTAAATTTGAAAATTGTTGAAATATGAACTATGTTAATTTGTAAAGCAACAGTCACTGAAAGGGTAAAAAGTAACTGGTCATTGTGACTGGATGTTAAGAATTTTCTACAGTCTTTGGTTCTATTTGTTGAAGTGTAAAGATAGGGATCGTGTGAGGAGGACAGGGTTTGGGAAGTGGTTTTCCCTTTGGTTATAGATACTCTGTTGTAGAAATTCCCTGAGCCCCTGTAGGTTTCCAGTGCTTGCTTGTTAACATACAGAATAAGTGAAAACTGAAGCTTTGGTTAAGTCTTTGAACCAGAGATCAATCATCGCACCCTAGTTTGAAACTTACTGGGTGTTCCAATAAAGAGCTTCTAGAAGTTCCTGGTGTGGAACCCCAGGATTCCTGGATAAAGGAGGACCTTGATCAGGGGCCCAGATAAGAGCTCAGAGGGAGCGGTTGAGTTAGGAAACGCAAGAGCATCGCTGAACTCATCACTAAATCCAGCCTTTTCTAAACAAAAATTAAACTGAGATAATAGAACTTTACATGCTAGTGAAAGTTAGAAATGTCCTTGTGATTCATTGAAGAGCTATTTGTGACACTCTCCATTTATTCTGTAAATGTGTTTCAGCTGTCCCCTTTTGAGTCCAGAAAGATTTCTTTAGCAGTAGATAACAGGCTCCTTCAAAAGAAAATTACGTGTCTAATACAGGCAGTGAATGATGTTGCCGATATGGGTGTCACAAAGGAAATAAAACCCCGAGAAAGAGGTGTGCATGGACTCTAGCTCTAGGATGTATCTCTGTTGTGGTGGGATTACATAGTGTGTATGCGAGGTCCCTAGCATTGAAAAAAATCAAAATGCAGTTTTAATCATGAAGTGAATGTAACACGGGAACCTTTTTTAAAGTTTGATACCCTAAGAAAAAAAGTTTGAAATTCAATATTCTTTAGTCAATTCTATCTACCCAGCCTTCCTATAAAGTTTTTGTTTTTGTTTTTAAGATTTTAAACTTCTTTTAGTAGAGACATAGAAGATTGTCATTCCACGACCAAGTCTCACCTGTACATGCGAGTTCTGGCATTTGATATTCTAACTGTGGAATTTCTCTGAGTATTTTGACCCTCAGCTCTGAGGCCTGTCTGTTCTGCAGGATTGTCTAACAATCTTAAAAACCACAAGTCCTCATTGATGCCAAAGTCACCAGGCCTCTCTTGTGTGTCAGGAGAAATAGAACTAAGTTGGCTTAGCCCTTTTGGGACCAACCTTGGTGCGTAGTGTGTGGTACCGGCTTTGCACTTTGCCTGGGAAAACTGTATCTCGGAGAAAGGTAATTGGGAAGGTCTCAATATTTAGGAGGGAAACAGGTTAAAATCTAGATACGGTTTCTGTTTATCACGGGGGCAGGGAGCAGTTTCGGGGGTCTCTACTTATTCTGGACACCTTGCTTCACTTGCTGACAGTGAACTTGGGCATCTGTGTGGTTCCTGTGAGACATCTCAGATGTGTATCTCCATGCTCCTTTTTAACTGTGAGTCCTGAGGTGCCCAGCCGTTGACTTGGGACTTTGTGCCAGATTATGTTATGTGTAAGGTCCCTTCTACTTTTGAGATGTAGTTGAGTTTCTTCATTCACCTGTTCTCAAGGTGTGATTAGTTTGTTATTTCACCCAAGAAACAGAATTATTTTGTATGCATATGGGTGTTTTACCTCCATGTATATATCTGTGCACCACACATGTGCCTGCTGCCTTTGGAGGTCAAAGAAGGGCATCAGATCCCCTGGAATTGGAGTTACAGACAGTAGTGAGCTACCTTTTGGATGCCGGAACTTCTGAAAATAAATACAAAGTGCTGTTAATGGCTGAGCCATTTCTCCAGCCCCCTTCTCTCTGATCTTAAAGAGCAGCTTTTGAACGTTTAAAATGACTAGATCATGTTTGGTGAAATTTTTATATCCTATTTATGAATGAAGAAGTAAGAGCAAATGACCATTCTGAGACCAGGTATTGGCGATTGTTAGTCCCATCTACATCAGCTATGTGCTTTCATAAGCTGAAGCACTGGGGACAGCTTGGTGGCTTCAGAAAGGCCAGTGTTCTCTGAGGTTCTCTTCTTCTGTGGTGGGAAGCCCCATGCACTCTTCTCATGCCTCGAGCTATTTCTAAGCTAGCTGACTGCTGCACCACTGTGAGCAGTATCTTAACCCTCCTCTTTGCCTGGGGAGAATGCACCTCAGCTGTACTACTGTGTACTGTGTCACTCACAGCTTGAAAAGGTGACAAGATATATCTGTCTCTACCCTTTTTATTATACAAAGTTCGTTCCTTCCTAGGTTTTTGTTTTTAAACTCCAGCTTTACTGTAATTCATTGACAGTCCCCTCTGATACTGTTTTAAGTTTTATGATCCCTCGTTTGCTTTGTTTGTTTAAGGCAGGGTTTCTCTGTGTAGCCCTGGCTATCCTCAAAACTCTTGTAGACCAGGATAGCCTGGAACTCCAAGATCCACTGGCCTCTGACTCCTGAGCACTGGGATCAAAGGTGTGAGCCACTGCCTCCACCTGCCCCACTGCTTGCTTTTTAAGATGAGTGACTAGAAGATAAGTCTGGGCATCTTGTCTTACTAGTGTATTTTACTCTGATTCTTTCCTGGTTTATGTGTTGAGATTCATTCCCCGTCGACAAGACTTGCTTTTTATTGTGTGTAAATTTGGAGGGAAGGATCAAGCTATTCCCATAAATGTCAGCAAGCTATCTTGAGGCATCTGTAGTTGATACAAAATATTTATATAATACATAACAGGCATGGGGTACTTTTGAGGCAGCCTCTGTAATCTGTAGCCACCCACTGAATCTCCAGGGTGTCCCCTATTGGAAGATAAAAGGCCACTGTATCTGTAGTTTATCTAGAACACAACTTAAGGATTCCAGCTAGAAAGACTTGAGGGCCTAACCCATGAGAGAAGGCCCAGCCCCTCTGCCTGATGCAAACCTCCTGCTTCCTTTATGCTTTCTGGAAAGCCTCTGGCAGTCAGAATGAGTAGGTCAGTGTGTGACTTGAAAGCTGTTTCTAACATTGATTTTGTTGTTTCTAAGAGATTTTGGTTGGTTTGTGGTTGGGTGGGGTTTTTGTTCATGTTTTTTTTTTTTGACAGGTTAGGACGTCGGTGATGATCCTTTCTGGTTAAAGGAGCAGATTAAATCCTTAAATACATTTTCCTTCTCAGACCTCAACTTGATAAACCAAAAACCATACACATGAATAGCACAGTGAGTGGGTGGGATTGGAAGGGACAGTCTTAGAGATGAGATGGTTCATTGGAGCCCTTTTCTTATAGAACACACTGAACTTTTAGTCTCGTGTCCTCTTCCTTTGCTGTAGATATTAGGAATGTGCACTTATGTCCTTTAAACATGCCCACAGCTGGACTCCTTGGTAAAGGATAATAAATATTTGCAGCCTGCTAACTGGGACTTTTATACTCTAAAGTCAGGAGTGGACTGAGGTCAGACTTTAGAAGTTAAGTAGATGCTCCCCCGGAATGGAAGAGTTTTATTCTAAATCATTTGCTAGGTGGAACTTTGTATATCTTATCTCAGTGAAGCTTAGGGATTATAGGTCTTGCTAAAATTCAGGAGAAAGGAAACTGGCCACAACTTACTGTAGATCTCATAACTTACTGTAAGGTTTTGCTCAATTGAATGAAATTATTTGAAAGTCTGTATAAAACATGAGTTCATCATCAAGCAACACCTTCATCCAAGCTTGGCACATGCTTTAAGAAGGGGAAATAAGAGCGGGCGAGGAGGCAGGATGGGTGGCTTAGTAGGATCTGATAGGCTGGAGCTTGGCACCAAAGTTTCTGATGATTGCATATGGAGGACCACTTGTGATCCGCCCGAGGAAGACTTGCCAGAAAGTAGCAGTTTCTGCTACACAATACAGTGCCTTCCAATGATGTTATGTGTGAAATGCATGCAATTTCATGTAACTCCGGAGTATAACATGTATGTGCATGATTTGTCCAGAATGTGCAGAGCTGGGATTCAACAGAAAGGGCTGCGCCCTGCTGCTGCTGGGTCAGCAGGCTGCTGGAGTCGGACTTGTGACTTAAGCTTGCAGCCTTGGATCCTGGGGTTTGCACTGAAATGGTTCTGTCATCCAATCAGATCTGTCTCCCTTTTAGCTCCTTTCCTACTTTGCAGCTTTGCTGATTTTAACTGCTTCATTCTTCTGCTTCTTGGTATCTTTCTTTTGAAATAAAAAGACACAATACCTAATTCAAAAGAGATTTGTATTTATTTTTCCAGCTCCTCTTCATTTACCTAATGTATGACATGATGAAGCCTCGTGCCCTGTTCGCATGATTGTGAATGACTCTTAATGCACTACACTTGGCTTGCCCACTTGCCCACTGTTCTGTATTCCCGTCCAAAGAAGCAGGCAACCTGTTTCCATTTGCCAGGATGCTCCTCTGCCCCCTTTATCTAACAGTGTTGATGGAAACTCAATGATACATTCAATTAGTGAAATGATGGGGCCTCAGTGGAAAGAAGGCCCCAGCCCCTTTTACTGAGAGACTCTAGTCCTCTGCTTAATGGCAAGCCGGCAAGCCTGATTTTTTTTTTTTTAAGATTTATTAGTATTTCTAAGTACACTGTAGCTGTCTTCAGATGCACCAGAAGAGGGCATCAGATCTCATTACAGATGGTTGTGAGCCACCATGTGGTTGCTGGGATTTGAACTCAGGGCCTGCAGAAGAGCAGTCAGTGCTCTTAACCACTGAGCCATCTCTCCAGCCCCAGCAAGCTTGATTTCTAAGTAGCAAAATGTGCTAGTCAGTTTTCTGTTGCTGAGACCAAACTCTTTCTTTTAATTTATGGGCTGGTGAAATGGCTCAGTGGGTAAGCTCTGACTGCTCTTCCAAAGGTCTGAGTTCAAATCCCAGCAACCACATGATGGCTCTCACGTAATGAGATCTGACACCCTCTTCTGGTGGGTCTGAAGACAGCTACAGTGTACTTATTTATAGTAATAAGTAAATCTTTGGGCCTGAGGGAGCAGAGGTCCTAAATTCAATTCCCAACAACATGAAGGCTTACAACCACCTGTACATCTATAGTGTACTCCTATACATACCTTTTTTTAAAAAAGATGTATGTGAGTACACTATAGCTGTCTTCAGACATACCAGAAGAGGTCATTGGATCCCATTACAGATGGTTGTGATCCACCATTGTGGTTGCTGGAAATTGAACTCGGGACCTCTGGAAGAGCAGTCAGTGCTCTAAACCGCTGAGCAATCTCTCCATCCCTGAGACCAAATTCTTTTTTTGTTTGTTTGTTGTATGTTTTTCGAGACAGCGTTTCTTCTCTGTGTAGCCCTGGCTGTCCTGGAGCTCACTTTATAAACCAGGCTGGCCTCGACCTCAGAAATCCGCCTGACTCTGCCTCCTGAGTGCTGGGATTACCAAATTCTTAATCAACTTAAAAGGAAGAAAGGTTTATCTGACTGCGGTTTCAGACCATGGTCATGAGACCCCCTTGCTTTGGTCTTGTGGTGCAGCAGTACACCATGGCAGAGGGAGGCCTGGTCGTGGCATGGTGGCCGGGCAGCAGTACGAGCCAAAGGACAAGTGCTAATACTTTTTGAAGACACTGACTACAACCTATTTTTCACTGGATGCTGACTCCCAGAACTTAAGCCTGATGCTTCCATAGACCTGTAACCGAGCCCTGGGGCATGCCACATCCAAACTGGCACTGGAGGGCACCTCCTCCCTGCACAGTGTGGGGGACCAAGGTAAGGAGTGGAGGGAAGGCAGTCTGGTGATCGTAGGCAAGTGTGCCAGCCATGGAGCTGCTGCTTGTATCGTGAAGGGGTGGGGTCTTCAGAAATCATCCTAACGGGGTTTCTGTGGTTGCAGTGTGCTGAGGGGTAGCTGGGTGGGGCTGCCTGCTGGCGACAGCCCAAGATGTCCATCAGTACCATAGTTTTTCACACAGCTTCACTCACTATCCTCAATCGTGTTGCAAATTTTGTGTATTGCTCAGACTCTGATCCTCCTCCATCAGCCTTCCAAGCGCTGATAGGCATAGGCCGTAACCATCTTGAAGATGTCTTCTTCAGAGCTAGGTTTTAAAATCACCCTCAGGGTCAGGAGAAGTAGCCCCCAGGTTAAAAGCACTTGCTGCTCTGTAAACCCGGAGTCAGTTCCCAGCATTTAGATGGTGGCTTATAGGTATCTGTAACTCCGGTTCCAGAGGATCTGACCTCCACAGTCATTAGGCACACACATGGTACACATACATACAGGCAAAACAATTAAGAAATAAAAAAAAAAAAAAAAAAAAATCTGGGGAGATGGCTCAGGGGTTAAAAGCACTTGACTGCTCTTTGAAGGTCCTGAGTTCAAATCCCAGCAACCACATGGTGGCTCACAACCATCCAAAATGAGATCTGACACCTTCTGGTGCATCCGAAGACAGCTTCAGTGTACTTAGATGTAATGGTTTAAAAAAAAAAAAAAGAACAACATCAGCTGCAATGTTGACACTGTGGTAATCGGATAGTTGTCACTATGATTCATACAATACACGGTTGAATTAGTGAAGCCAGGAAGCTCAGTTGTCAACGTAACCTGAGACTTTTTTTTTTTGGTAGCTCTGCCTCTGAGCCTAGAACCTTTGGAACCTAACTTTGAAGATAGGTTTCAACCTGCTGAGACAGGTGTGTCCCCACAAACAGGCCACCTAAATGCTGTAAGGAGACTTGATGGGAGTTTTTAGCCAGAACTCTGATAAGTGATTGAGGCCTCTTACCATCGTGTTTGGCCTTCTCATCAGTTAGAATAAAACAGGAAACTGGCTACACACAGCTCAGTGAATGCATGTGTGACTAGCACCAAGGTCAAGAAACATCCATACAGAACTCCATGTGAGCCCCTTCACATACTTTATATAGTTCACAGCCAGCAGCATAACCTCTCCTGGCTTCACCACACATAGCTGTCTTGTGTGCTTGACATAAATGGAACTGCCTTTTTGTGCTTGGCATCTTTCAGTATTGTGCATGAGGCTCATGCACACACATCGCATAGTGGTGGGTGGTCCATGCTCAGTGTGATAGAGTAGTTCCCAGCTTGGGGCTATTACGAGCAGTGCCACTATGAGTATCCCAGCATGTGTGCAGAACAGATGGATGCCTTTCCTCTGCGTTTGTATCTAGGAATAGCCACGGTGGGCCACCACAGATGCCATGCCGTTTCAGCAGGCACCTCCTCTGTGTACACACTATGGTAGTAGCCACCTGGGAGGATATCAGAGGGGACTGTCAGTCTCCTGCTGTGAGCCTGGCATCAATCCAGCAAACATCCAGAGATCCAAACCTGAGCGCACCACTGACCGCGTTCTTTGTTTCCCTGGAACGTAAACGAGAAGCTCCTTTTCATTCATAACTACATGTACTGAAAGGAGAATCTTAACAAGACAGGACTCTGTCCCTATCCAGAGGTTTACATTTGATTCATGTTTCAATGGATTGCATTTTAAGTTGTCACACAGCAGCATGCAGGACTATGGAATAGTTTCTCCTTTCTTATGGTGTGGACTCCATGAAGCTCCCACCCAGCAAAGAGATGAGGCATTTGCCCAATAGCCACTTTTTTTTTTTCCTCTGAAAGGTATTCTATGACCGTGGTTCTCAACGTTCCTAATGCTGCGGCCCTTTAATATAGGCCCTCATGTTGTGGTGAACCCCAACCACAACATTATTTTCATTGCTGCTGCTTCTTTAAAAAGATTTGTTTGTTTATTTTATATATGTGAGCACACTGTAGCTGTCTTCAGACACATCAGAAGAGGGCAATGAATCCTATTACAGATGGTTGTGAGCCACCATGTAGTAGCTGGGAATTGAACTTGGGATCTCTGGAAGAGCAGTCAGTGCTCTTAACCACGGAGCCATCTCTCCAGCCCCTCATTGCTACTTCTTAACTCGTTTTGCTACTGTTATGAATCATAATGTAAATATCTGTGTTTTCTGATGGTCTTAGGTGACCCCTGTGAAAGGGTCATTCTACTCCAAAGAGGTCACGACCCAAAGGTTGAGAGCCACTGTTCATTGTTTTAGAAGTACTTGGTTTAGGGAGGTGTTCTGCCCTTCATAATAATCCAAGGTTTTTAAGCACAAAGGGGAAATTAACCTTTTGGTTTTTGTTTTTTCTTTTTGGATTTTGTTTTTCAAGACAAGGTTTCTCTGTATAGCCCTGGCTGTCCTGGAACTCACTCTGTAGACCAGGCTGACCTCGAACTCAGAAATCCACCTGCCTCTGCCTCTGCCTCTCAAGTGCTGGGATTAAAGGTGTGAGCCACCACTGCCCGGCTTGTGACAGGTTTTAACAGAATGGATATATATATATATCAGATATGTATGTATACATGAGAAGTCAAAATCCCTAGTCCACCCTCCAGTGTTGTCTTTACTAACATCTAACATGGATTTGAGCAGCGAAAGGACTGAATGTAAGATGCCTTCCCCCTTGAAGCTTTTGCCTTTATTGAGTAACTAGTGAGACGATCCCAACATCCTTTCCTGCAGCCTGATAAAGGCTAAAACTATAACCACTTGACTCACCTCCTTGTTAGGAAGAGGCCAGGAGGGTGGTAAGCGCAGCGGGATCACCTGGAGAACCTGCATAGACTAACGGTAAGGTGAGTGCTGGAGCCACACTACAGGCTCAGAATCCAGAGCATCATCAGCTCTAGCTGGAACACTTAAACCTCAGCAGAGCCCGCCCTTCATCTGGGCCCCACCCCAGAACCTTGGGCAAAGGAAAGGATGGGGTGTGATGACCAGCCTGGATCCTGGTCCAGCACATTGGTAAATAATGGAATAAGCCTGAAGACATCATTTTGCCCAAGTGGAGAGCTCTGTGAGAAGGCCTCTTTCCATGGTAAACCCAGTTACACACAAGAACCTTAACACTCAGGGGCTGGAGAAATGACTCAGTGGTTAAGAGCACCGACTGCTCTTCCAAAGGTCCTGAGTTCAAAGCCCAGCAACCACATGGTGACTCACAACCATCCGTAACAAGATCTGACGCCCTCTTCTGGAGTATATGAAGACAGCTACAGTGTACTTACACATAATAAATAAATAAATCTTTTAAAAAAGAACCTTAACACTCAGAATTATGTCCACGGGTCATGGGCTTCTTGTCATTTTTTCATCTCTTTGCCTAAAACTGTGGGTGGGAAAGCAGAGCCTTTATGGTTGCCTTTTAAAAGCAGTCCCTGAACTGGAGCGATGGCTCAGGGTTTAAGAGCACTTTTTGTTCTTGTCAGGGATCAGAGGTTCAGTACTAGCCACCCACAGAGTGGCTCACAACTATCTATAACTCCAGTTCTAGGGAGCTGCAAATAGGCATAACAAACATGCATCCAAACGCTATGACGGCCATTCTTGGTTATCAACTTGACTGCATCTGGAATTAACTAAAACCCAAATGACTGGGCACACCTGTGAGAGACATTTTGCTTAAATTGCTTGAAGTGGGGAGACCTTTGAGGTGGGAAGATCCACCTTCAATCTGGAACATACTTTTTGCTGGCAGCCTATATAGAAGACATAGAAGAAGGATCCTCACTAGCAAGGTCATTCCTTCCCTGGCATCAGAGCCTATTTCAGAATTCTGGTGAATTCTGAAGACCACAAGACAGCTCTTGCCCCCCCCCCCCCGTGGACTAAACAACTACAGGATTTTTGAACCTTCTGCTCATAGGCAGCTATTGATGGATTAGCTGGAACACAGCCTGTAAGCCATTCTATTAAGTCCGTGTGTGTGTGTGTGTGTGTGTGTGTGTGTGTGTGTGTGTGTGTGTGTGTGTGTGTGTAGATTCATTCTATAAGTTGCTACTCTAGAGAACCCTGACATTAAAATTGAAACACCCCACCAGAACTATAACCCATAAGGCCTGCCTTACAGTGGTCCACTTCTTCCAGTAAGGCTCCACTTAAGGTTCCACAACTTCTCAAAACAACCAGCACTAGCTGGGGGCCAAGGGTTGATACCCATGAGCCTCTGGGCACAGTCTATCCTCTGACCCTAACCCTAACTGTACAGCCTACCAAGTAAGCTATAGCACCAGTATCTGGAAAGGCCATTGCACGATCCCTCCAGGAGCAGATGAGCTACGTGGATAGCCTAGAAGCAACAGGCCCACTACAGGAGCTGAGTTCCAAGAATAGGCAGGTAGACCTTAAGAAGCAAGGGTTCCTCTACAGGGAGCAACAGTTTAGGGGGAGCCGGGGGGCAGGGGAGTATGAAAGTACAGGCTGCTGAGAGGGGGCGTTGCTGCACCTGTACCCACAGACTTATATCCTGTGAAGCCCCCCCCAAGACAGCAGGCCCAAGTTCAAGCCCCTCCTCGTGAAGGCCTCCCCCCCCCAGACTGCAGGCCCAAGTTTAAGCCTCTCCCCCCTCCTCCTTGAGACATGCCAACACAAGACTGCATATACCCAAGGTGCCTCAAGTTCAGTGTGACCCTGCCACCTTCCCATCCTTTTCCACTGTCGCCCTAGGCTCGGTTTCTCAGCATTCTTTGGGTTTGCCTCACCTACCCAGAGATAAGCAAGCTATGGCTCTGCCTCTAAAGGATCCTCATGACGAGCCCACCCGGTCCAGTTCCCCCCACAGACACACCCAACACCCGCTATCCCCCACCCACCCACCCCACCCCACTCCACCCCCGCCACCAGTTTACTTCCGTCCTCTTAGAGTAGCCAGAGCATTGTATGACCAAAACATCCCTGTCTGCTGAAAGCTTTTCGAGGCTCAGGGAGGCCCAGATGGAAGTCTGAGTTCCTTGCTTGCCCATCATCCTGGGGCCAGCAGCTGGAGGAGACAGGGACCATATGGTGCCTGAGCAATGTGTTCCTTCCTCACTTCTGCCCCTTCCTCCGCTGCCATGATCCTGACTTGCTCAGGTCTCAGCTGAATCCCTTTGATCTCAAGAATGTAGATCCAGACTTGCTCTGAGGGGCCTCTCAAGGCTCTTTCTGGACGATGAGTTGAAATGGGACGTGTTTTGGAAACGTTCAGTAAAGACTTTTTCCTCCAACATAAGAGGAAGATCAATGTGAAAAGGAGCTTTGCCCAAACATCACTCTTCATTTCTCTTCCTTGAATGAGATGTATTTAATGCTCAGAGCCACTGCATCCACTTTGCAATAGGCGGGGATGGTTAGACTGAGACACCAGACTTGACACTTGACTTTACCAGACCTGCCGGCAACCACCTTCCTCCGCACTTAAAGAAAACCAAAGTGCCGGGCGTGGTGGCGCATGCCTTTAATCCCAGCACTTGGGAGACAGAGGCAGTCGGATTTCTGAGTTCGAGGCCAGCCTGGTCTACAAAGTGAGTTCCAGGACAGCCAGGGCTGTACAGAGAAACCCTGTCTCAAAAAACCAAAAAAAA
>NC_034594.1:154057412-154066088 GCF_900095145.1 Mus pahari | reverse complement strand
AAAAAAAAAAAAAAAAGAAAGAAAGAAAGAAAGAAAGAAAGAAAGAAAGAAAGAAAGAAAGAAAGAAAGAAAGAAAACCAAAGTATTATTGTTTAGGCCACGCCTAGGCAAAGGGTTCCTGTAGGAATGCCTAATGAAGAGAGTGGGAGGCAGGAAAAAGTGAGGATTTTATAAAGGCACCTGTGGGTACAGGTGTAGCGCATTCCCGGAAGTGCTCCCGGAGGCGTGGAGCAACTGAGAAAGGGCCAGGCCCCTGTGGTGAGACTTGGGTCCAAGTTCTGTTCTCTCACAGCCACTTTGACATGGCACTTCAGCCCCAGGGACACACCCAGAATAACACTTGCCCAAATGGTCAGGACACTACCTAATCTAGTCAATCTGACTCTCAAAATTGACCATCATAGGTATGTGATCTTCCCCACTAGCTTGCAAGGACCTTGGGAGCTCCTTTGAAAGAGGTTTTTTCAGTACCTACAGCTGGATTAAACGCTGAGCCTAAATATCCTTCCGGGAGGGAAGGAGGGAGCTACAATGTGACCATTTTCTTCTGCCTCCTTCTGACCAGAATGAGGCTTGTCCCCATCTCATCCCTGGAAGAAAGCAGATATCTGGTGTTTGCTCAGCACCCCAGGAAGCCATTCCCACCTTAGGCATCAGTTCTGGCTTTCGTGCTTGGTGAGCTGCACTGAGAGCAGATGTCGGTCAGGGCTTATGGTTAGACCAGGCTAGCTTGAAAGTCAAGACACAATGCCTGGCAGGCATCAAAAGTGGTGGAGAGAAACCAGTGTTCCTCTGCTTGTCTCATTGTCTCAAAGATTGTCACCCAGCTGGCCAGGGATATCCAAGCTGCAGTGCTCGGGCGCCTCCCAGCGGTAGCGCTAGGCAGCGCGTCTCCTGGCGGCTAGGCAGCGCCCTCTGCTGGCTGACGTCTGTTCTTTCTCTTCTCACACTTAGGACACGCTTCAGGCGCAGAGTTCAAGGTGAGTCTGACCCACAAGGCAGCCAAATAAGACACTTGGGCTGCTGCATTAAGATTGGGAAGTTAAGAAGAACTACAAAATGTCCTATGACAGAGATGCTCTGACAGCTGCTCCAGTCAGGTGTGAGCAGCCCTAGGATCTGGCTTTTGGAAGAGCACAACCATGTATGTCGATGGGTGGACACGGGCTCCAAACCAGGGATTTGCTAGGGAAAGAATGAGACTTTACAGATGGAGAAAGTATGCAGGGACTATGAAGGAAGACTCCGTACACTGTTGTCGCTGTGGTGAGGGGAGTCCCTCAGTGTTCAGATTCTATATGGGCCCTACAGGCCGGCCAACTTCTACAGTCAAATGTTTTCCTGGTCAAGACTATGCTAGAAATGTGAAGTGCGTGCGTGCTGTGAGTGGGGCGGCAGGTAGGGTCCAAGCAGAAGCCCTTTCTCTGTACATGCCTGCAGTTTGGGGTAGAAGAGAGGTCTCAGGACCAGGAGCGTGGCTAGCCATTGGGCACAGGGAGGTAGAAACGGGCATCTGAGAGCCGAAGACAGCCAACGGCAGATCCTGAGCATTAGTGAGCAACAAAAATGAAGGACAGGGAGACAAGAGTAGTGTGCAGAACTGAAGTGTGGATCTGCCATCCTCTATAGCCATGGTAGCCATCAGGGGGACCAATCAGAAAGGAGGCTCCCTCACTGGTCACTAGCTGAGCAGGTGCTTTGGTTCCTTCCTAGCAAGTACCATGCAGTGGAATATGCTGAACTGCTGTCTACAGCATTCACATAGTCCTTTACCCAAAAGTCTAGGCTAGCCAAAGGAAGCCAGCAGCCAGAGGACCAAGTGCCATCTTTGCACCTGGATAGGTGTCTCCCCTCTGATAGGCCCATGGTGGGACTGGGCCTAGAGACCATCTCATAGCCCACTGCTCAGGGCCTTTGGGTCCACCAGCTAGCAATGGCCTAACACGGTGGGCTCTGAGGGCAAAGGCTATCTCCATGTCCTCTGGACTGGCTCTCCCAGTAACAAGTGAGGACTGAGGGGGCCCTGTCTCCCCAGCTGACAAGGTGGTTCATGTGTAGTCTCAGCTCTTGTGGCTCATGGCTTCGGATGGCTCGAGCGAAGGCTTCTGTGTTCAGGAGTTATGTGTGACTTGGGTGGGTGGACTCCCAGGCAGAGCTCACAGGGAAAGTGAGCTGGCAGAAGAGCCACTGGCTTCCCTAGGTGCTAATGTCAGCCTTGGGCCTCTGGCTCTGCCTTGGGTCCAACATGTCACTTTACCCGAGGGCTCTCGGTCCCTCTCCGCTCATTCTCCTGAACGCCAGAGAAATTCAGCAGCAAACACTGACCCCAGACTTAAGAAAGGGCTGGGGCAGGAGGCAGGAGACATTTGTCCTGCTTCCTCTGGCTCTGGGGTCCGTCCACTTTGCCCAGAAAGGGCTCAGTCACTTACTGGCAGGACAGATGTGATGGGGACATTTTTGCCCTCCAAGCACCCTGCTTGCTCAGGGTTAACCTGGACATGAACCACCTCCCTGTCAGCCTACTGTGGATCTGAGTGGAGTCCAGTGAGCTCTGCTCTGGCCTTCTTGTCTTTGAGGCCGGGACACAATAGACAGTCTGCCAAAAAAAAAACAAAAAAAAAACAAAAAAAAAAAAAACAAGCTGGGTATATACAGTTCCGCTAATAGAGTGTGTCTGTGTCCCTAGAAACTCTGAGTTTAATCCCAAGCCACAAGAAGACGGGACATGGTGGAACACACCTTTAATCCTAGCACTCGGGAAGTGGAGGCAGGAAGATCAGAAGTTCAAGGTCACGCAAGGTCATTCAGCAGAGCCTCTCTGCTCCTGTGCCCAGAGTTCCTGATGCCCAGCCTGGGTCTTGAGAATGGCAGATCAAAGTGCCCTCCACCTCCACCTCCACCTCCACTAAGCAAACTTCTTCCCAGCCTGCCGGATAATCTTCTGCGGGAGCTAGGATCCTCTCTTTGATCTTAGGAGGCCTGGGTATCTGGTGGTCTGCTGTGTGCTGATTGCTGGGCTCAGGGAGAGAAATAGTCTTCTACTTATTGTTTGCTTTGCTGGTTTTATTCTTGTTGTTTTGATGTTGTTGGTGGTTTGGTTTGTTTTTGGGGTTTTTTGTTTGCTTGTTTGTTTTGTTTTTGTTTGCTTGTTTTGAGACAGGGGTTCACTGTATATAGCCTTGGCTCGCTGGACTGGAACTCACTAAGTAGTCCAGGCTATCTTTAAACTCATAGCCACCTGCCTCTGCCTCCCGAGTGCTGGAATTACAGGTGTACTCCACCACACCTGCTCCTTCTTTTCTTTAGGGTGTGTGTATGAGAGAGAAGGGGAGGGAGAGAGAACAAGACCATCTGAGGTCAGAAAAGGGCGTCCAATCCAGATTCCCTGGAGCTAGTGTTACAAGCTATTCAGTGTGGGTACTGAGAGCAGGCCGCTGGTGTTCTTAACCACTGAGCCCTCTCTTCAGCTCCAGACGGTTTTTCTAGAGTGATGTGCAGCTTATTTGTCCTGAGAGCACAGACACTGGAAGCCAGAGAGCCCCCTTCTCACCAGTCACGTGCCCGTGAGTCCTCTCTCCTGTGCCTGCTCTGTCTCTTGTCTTCAGCCAGAATAGCTGAAAATCCCATGCCTACCAGGGAGCATTTACATCCAGGGGCCAAATGTCCCCACATGGCTATTAGGACAACAACCTCTAAAGGCATACACCACTTCTGCCTGGCTAATTTCTAAGTATATAGGAAGCAAAAGTTAAAAAAAAAAAAAAAGTTGTAGAAAATAAAACCCCATCAAGTCGGGCACTTACAGCATCCCGCAGAAGTGCCTGGGTGCATCCTGCTGAAACAGTCATGTTGGAGTCCCCGACTGGCAGATTCCCAGATGAGCTTCTGGCTTTGAGTTCCCAAGTCTTTCCCTTGAGTTGTTCTCAAAGAAGCAAATGCTTTTTTTTTTTTTTTTTTTTTTAAGATTTATTTATTCATTTTATGTGAATACACTGTTGCTCTCTTCAGACACACCAGAAGAGGGCATTGGATCCCATTACAGATGATTGTGAGCCACCATGTGGTTGCTGGGAATTGAACTCAGGACCTCTGGAAGAACAGTCAGTGCTCTTAACCTCCAGCCCAGCAAATGCTTTCTTAATCTCTGTAGCTGTTTGTTCTTCTCTTTCTCCCTGGTGGTGCATGCCTTTAATCCCAGCACTTGGGAGGCAGAGGCAGGCAGATTTCTGAGTTTGAGGCCAGCCTGGTCTACAGAGTGAGTGCCAGGACAGCCAGGGCTACACAGAAAAACCCTGTCTCGAAAAACAAAAAAAAAAAAAAAAAAAAGGAAGAAAGAAAGAAAGAAAGAAAGAAAGAAAGAAAGAAAGAAAGAAATTCCATTTGGACTGCAGGTATAGCTCAATGGGAAAGCCTGTATGTGTCTGGTGTGTGCATGGTCCTGAGTCCATTTCATGTCACCAAAAATTAACGCCAAGAAGAACCAACAACAACAACAGAAACACTCCCCAGATGCCCAATTACACTTAAATTTCAGGTTGACAGTAATCTTAGAGTAAAAATTATTTTATCACAAATACTGTGTGATATACACCTATCCCCAAAAGTGACTTTGTTGAGAAGAGGCCGAGAAGCAGCCGAGAAGTTGAGGACTTGCAGCTGAGGTGAACACCAAGAAAAGATGTTGAGGGAGCAGTGGGTGCTCCTGTGTGCCCTAGGTCATTTCTGAAGCCAGTGTGGATGGGCTTCCTTCAGTGTAACAGTGTTAAAATGCAGATTCTGGGCCCTCTCCTGGCTGGTGACTGATGGGAGCGGCCACGGCTCTAAGGCTCTGGATGAGCAGACGCCAGATGTGAGGCCCTGCATGCTGAGGTGTTTGATGTCTGGGGATTCTGTGCAGGCAGCAGTGAAGTGACAAGACTGTCTTGGGCAGCCTAAGCAGGAGCCACCTTAGAGACAGGGAGTGATTTCCCCAAGGCCTGGGACCAGGCTTCCCCACAATGACAGAGGACAATGGTAGAGACCTAGGCCAACCTGTTTCCTCAAGGTTGTGGTGAAGTTGAAATGAGGAAATAAAAAAAGATGTCATGTAAATTGTGACATACTCGGGACCTCCTCTCCCTCCTCCTCTTCCTTCTCCTGCCCTCCCTCTTCCTCCATTTTGGTTGTTGTTTTGCGACAGATTCTCACTATGGAGCTCTGACTGTCCTGCAACTTAGGCTAGATTGGCCCAGAACTCACAGAGATCCACCCGCCTCTGCCTCCCCAGTGCTGGCTGGGATTAAAGGTTTGTGCCACCACCACGCTGGGTTTAGGAGCTTCTTGTCAGACCTGGGTGGGGCTTGGCATAGAGTGACACCTCCTGTCTTGGGGCTCTTCTGTCATAGGTCTGGCAGGTGCTGAATCAGCACCACGGAGCTATAGCCCATGGACTTACCGCCCTTTCCTGTCAGGCAAGAGGGTCTCTTGCAGGAGGAACAGCTGTCTAACACTGAACTGGGAACACACAGCCAGACATTATTTCCCACGTCAAGTTATACCCAACACCAGCGAGCGCCTCCCTGAGGAGGACTGTCCATCGCTGTTCCATCTCAGGGATCCCTCCCTCCACTAAAGAGTTTCCTTGGGAACTCCCGAGCTCAGAAGTACACTCCCTGCCACATTGACCTCAGGCTATGCCCAAGGATCCCTCACTGTTCTCCAGCCCTGGGGAATCTGTGGACCTGTGCAAAGCCCAGGTCATTGCCCAAAGGGCAGTGTAACACTGCATCACTATATCAGGAAGCAGGCTGTCCTTAAACAGCCCAGCAGAGAAAGTCTCTCCCTGCTGGGCCATGGGCAACCCCACGGATGCTTTTTACATCCTTAGAATGGCTGTTCTTTCCTGCCTGGACACTCTCAAAGCACAAAGGATTCCTTCATTTTTTTCATCCTTCCTGCTCCCCCCCTCCCCCCCCCACGACTTGGCTTAGAAAGGCGAAGACATGCCTTATCCTCTGGGCTTGGGAAAGAGGCTACCATTCTCACTAAAGCTCTGGCCTCCAGGCAGATAACTGACCAGTGTCGATGAAGGTGCATGGGTCAGGAAAATGGTGTTTGCCTGATGATGGGTAGTCCAAAACCAGGTGGCGCTCCAGGCCCACCCTGGGACCTGCCATAGCTCTTTCAGGCCTAGGCCAGCCCGACATTGCCACATCCTGTTTCCGGTCCCACTCAACCTCACTAAATTGCGGGTCACTTCCCTCTCACTTGGCTCTCTGGAGGAGTTCTGCCAAATACCCAGCTTACCCTGGCTGGCTGGCTGGCTGGCTGGCGCGGTGCCAGGGTATATGTTGGTCTGTGCTTTCTTTCTCAAAGTCAAAGCCAAGGCTTCATGCCAACCCCGTGCAGACTGGCCTCTGCAGCATGGCGGTGCTTCCCCAATTCCCTTGCTGAAACCACACCTGGGATGGCCCTAGCTGGTGCATCCTCTGGACTCACCCTCCCCCACCAAGAAGCTGACCCACTTTTCTCTCTCCCCATCCATTGCTGCACAGAACACTAGGAGCCTTCACCCAGAGAACAGGACCCCATCTAGGCCTCTGGTCTCCTCCTCTGAGGTTTTAGGCCTTTCCTGGCAGAGTAAGAGCAATGAGACGGGCATTTCCCGCCAACCTTGTGTCCTAAGAGAGTGTTGGAGTGAGGTCGGCCAGCTGGGCAGGGGTTCAAGTCCCTCTGGGGCCGCTGTATGAAACCTGGGTTAAGGAAGATGTGGAAAGGGCTTCCCAGAGGGTAGGTCCCTCAGCCTAGAGGCCAGGCTTTCAGGCCCCACCTGCACCCCATCCCTACCCCACTCACGCCATCCTTACCCTGCGGCTCACCACATGGTGGCGCTCTAACAGAGCTTCTACACCTATAGATGGTGTCTCTGGTTTCAGGCTTCATCCCATCTCATGTGACCGGGGCATCTCTTAGCACCTAATCCTTTGTCTCCGTTCACTTGGCTGAGGTCCGAGGGTCCACAGTAGCCACACAGTCCTCCAGGCAGTGGGGGCCGGATGAGGGACATAGATGGAATCCATTCCAGGCGTTGGAATACCCGTTGCCCAGTCTGGGTGCTGGGACACTGTGACCCGCACTGGGTAGAGAGAGCAGAGTAACCCCAGGTGCCTGCCAGAACTTACCAGGCCATCTGCTCCCAGAGAGGAGGATGGGAGTACTCGGGAGGGGAGCTATTCTTTAAGGCAGGGCTTAAACTTTTCCTATTCTCCACCCCTGTATGAGACCCTAGCTATATAGAGACAAAAAACAAAAACAAAAACATACAAACAATTACATTTACAAGTAATAACTTACAAAGAAATTTTAAGAGCAATTCTTAGGCATACATATAATTATAGCATTTCTTAAGGATGAAAGCAAATGAGTACAGAGGTGTGGTGGGAATGATTGTTATATTTACATAGGGAATATGACATTGGCTAGAACACTGTAGAACATGGAATATCTTCAGTATTTTTCAGAGGCAATGTGAATTCAAAATAGCAGAATTATGTCTAGAGCCATTTCAGAAATTGTGGGGAATTCTGTCTTAGTCTCAAAACCACGATTCATTTAATGATTTTTTTTTTTAAATGAAATTCAAGTCAGCAGCTCAAACAGCAAATTTGAAAATCAAATATGCTTACATAAAACAACCCAAAGATATATTTGTGGGACACATGCTGAGGGGCGTCAGTGGGAAAATACTGAAAGCATTTGTTTCCCATGATTGAGCCTCCATGTTTTGGTAAGAACAGAAGCCTGTGTGTGTGCTGTAAAAACACTGTCTCACACCCCAGTCTCAGATCTGAGCTGAGGGGTCAGGCGGTATCTACCGCTCATACACCAGGTCATACACGGTACACAGCACACATGTGTGTGTTCAGAACCAAGTCTGCAGGGAAGCCACACTCTACAACACAGTTGATCGCTGCCCCAAATGCTGGAGATGCACTGCGTCTTTAGTTCTGATGTAACATTTGCTCTGTCTCATACAGAGTTATGACCACAGTTTGAGAAGCTGGGCTTTCTGCGTGTGTGTGTGTGTGTGTGTGTGTGTGTGTGTGTGTGTGTGTGATTTGTTTTTAATCCATCTTTGGGCTGTTTTGTGCCCCCCATCTTCTGGGTGACCTCGCAATCCTAACGGACCTCAGACGGCTTTTCCCCTGCCTACTTCCTGCCCTCCAGATCCCAAGCATATCAGACCTGAAAGAAAGAGGAAGACAAGGGGAAAACTAAAGGGGAATGAGGAGAAGCAGCCCCTCTCCCTAGGTCTGGCGTGCCTTTCCTGCTGAGAGCCAAGAAACTCAACACACTCGAGAACCCAAAGTCCCTCAAACCAAAGCTTTCCGGGGACAGGTGGACCATGCTCTTTGAGACTCAACATGGTTACAACTGAATGCGAGTGAGGACATGCCTACTCCTAGGTATGCCTGAGGAGACGGTTTTTATTATAGATATGAGGAAGAGACATCTGGAAGCATCCGGAGCAGGGAGAAAAGGCAATAACTGAGACGTGCCCAGGAGACAGGAATGGGGCCATGAGAAAGAGAGAGGGAGGGAGAGGAAGAGAAGATTGAAGAAAGGAAAGAGAGCACATGGCCAAAAAGCTGGGTTTTCTAGGAAAGAGAAGAAGGGGAAGGGGAAGGAAGCTGGGGG
>NC_034594.1:154050181-154056375 GCF_900095145.1 Mus pahari | reverse complement strand
AGTGTGGCCCGCAGCATATTCCTCTGTCCGCACATCTTCCCTCGTGAACATCTGAGACCTCTGGCTTCTGTGGCACCATCGATATCAGATCCTCCCTGGGACTCCTCTCGGTTATCCTATTGTTGCCCTGTGTCCTGGAGATCCTGCAGCTTTGGATCAGCAGGACTGGCCCTTTCTGGTAACCCAACTGTTTGCAGATGATATAGATTTTGAGATGGGCCAATTCAGAGCCTGGGATCCGGGCCAGGGTGGTAGTTTAGTTGGTGAGACCTTCGGCTCCCTTATTCACACCACCAGGGCAAGCTCTCCAGCACTGCTCTGCCTAGGCCACCCCATGCCACCCTCAGCAGGAGGCAGGGTCAGCAGCTCTCATGCCCTCGGGCTGGCTCACCCACACCCACACCTCTAGAGTCAGCTCCACTGTGCTGCCCAGCCATGGTGNGGGGGGGGGGGGGCTCTCTCAAGTGCTACAGCCTGTGAGGGGCTGGGCCAGCTCTCCCCATCTCACACCCTCGGGGCTGGCTCACAAGTACCTTTGGCATAAGGGCCAGCTCCATTGTGTTGCCCAGGTGAGGCACAGGGCCTGCTCTCCTGGCTGCTGTGAGGGGCAAGTGGGGGAGGGCATCACCCCTGCACCCCTGCACCTCACAGCAGATGAGTGATGGGTCCAGTTCACCGGTGCTCTTGCCCTCGGGGCTGGACCATCTGTGCCGTGTCATCAGGGTCCACTCTGCTGCGCTGTGAGGTAAGGTTCAGGGTCACTCTCCTGAATGCTAGCTCTCCTGAGCTCATGAATGTGTGGACAGCTTTCCTGGCTGCCAGAGATGGTGAAGGGCTAGGGGAGTGCATTAGCCGGGGTTCTCTAGAGTCACAGAACTTGCAGAATGTCCTCTCTATATGTTAAGGGAATTTGTTGTGATGACTTACCTGGATACCCATGTAGTCCCTGCCTGCTGCCCCAACCAGGGACATCCCCATGTTCTCTAGTGGTAATATGAGCAACAAACATTGACACTGCCCCCTGCTACAGCACAGCCACAGACTCAGACATGACCCACAGTGACAGCTGAGGTCCCTGAAGGCTGGGATGTCACCAAGGCCTCAGGAGGTGGGACTGGCCACTCACAGCAGGCTCCTCCTCTCCACCCTTCTCTTCATATTGCACAAGCTGCTCTACCCCTCTTTTTCTCCAGTCTGACCAGCACATGCTCGTATATTGTGGTAGCTCCTGCTTTGGGCTAGCCATGTGGCTGGAGGGCCCCTGGGTGACATCTTCCATCTGTGCAATGTGGTGGAAAGCAGGTATCTATGGTCTACCTGTATTGGGCACTGGAGGGCAGGTCTGTGGGTGGCATGGCAGCCACCAAGTTTCTGTCTGTCTTCCCCCTCTCTTGCTGCCCTGCCTGGATTTGATTTGATTTGACTTGATTTGATTTGATTTGATTTGATTTGTATGAGTCCTGGGCATAAGGCGGCTTTGGCCACCAAGCCAGGCATCAAGCTAAGATAAGACATCAGCTCTGCCCCTGACTGATGTAAACACAGCACCACCAATGCCTCTCTTTGCCCTTTGCTGGGGAGAAAGGTAAGTGTCTGTTTTGATATACTAATAGGCACCTCCTTTGGCCGTGTGTCCTTCTCTTTGGGTTCTAACAACAACCTTGAGTTTTACTTCATGAACCTCCTCTCTCATCCTTAACTCTAAACAATACACCTCATGAAACATAAAACCACTGAACAAAGAAAATAAAGTGGCAGGTCATTCATGTGTGTGTGTGTGTGTGTGTATAATTTACCTAATTAAAAAAAAAAACTTTACCTAGCTTTTACGTTTTATTTATGTTTTAAAACTTGGAGATTAGGGGCTGGAGAGATGGCTCAGCGGTTAAGAGCTCTTCCAGAGGTCCTGAGTTCAATTCCCAGCAACCACAGAGTGGTTCACAACCATCTAGAATGTGATGTGGTACCCTCTCCTGGCACCAAGGTATACATGCAGATAGAGCAGCCATATACAATAAATAAATAAATAAATAATAAATAAATATTAAAAACAAGACTTGGAGATTACAGCTCTGAGAAGTATTAGTTGGGGTGGGGGTAAAAGGTGGGGTGGGGGGGTACACACCTTTAATCCCAGCACTGGGGAGGTAGAGGCAGGCAGATCTTTATGAGTTCAAGGCCAGCCTGGTCTACAGAGTAAGTTCTAGGACAGCTAGGGCTACACAGAGAAACCCTGTCTCAAAAAAAAAAAAAAAAAAAAATCCTAAGCGTAAACCAGATGTAGTAGTATACAATTAATTCCAGTATTCTGGCCAGCTAGAGCTTGAATGACATACATACATACATACATACATACATACATACATACATACATGCATTCATGCATTCATACACACACACACACACACACACACACACACTTATAGATGCTAATGTAATTCTCTATCTAGAATTCTCTACAACTGTCTGGGGGATATATGTGGTCCATTTTTACAAAAGACTCACTCTCTACAAATACTGAATAGGGTGTTTGAAAGGACAGAGTCAACACAGGACCCCAAGACCAAATTCTCAACACAAAGGACATTTATTTGCCCCAGAGGGACAGAGGGCAGGGAACAAGAGACAAAGACAGGAGACAGAGGACAGGGAGCTGGGGAAGGGAACAAAGGAGAGGGGGTGGGTATCTGTCCTGAGGGGCAGAGGACTGCCTCTGGATAGAGAAGAGACAGGCATGGCACATAGGACATACCGGTTCATAAAGGGAAAGGGGGAAACCCTGTGCTAGGAGGAGTTGGTTTGTTTTAATTGGCCGTGTTAATCAGGTGAGCCAATGGGCTGAAGTGATAGCTCAGTGGTTAAGAACACCGACTGATCTTCTGAAGGTCCTGAGTTCAAATTCCAGCAATTACACGTTGGCTCACAACCATCCGTAATGAGATCTGATGCCCTCTTCTGGTGTGTCTGAAGACAGCTACAGTGTTCTTAAATATAATAATAAATAAATCTCTAAAAAAAAAAAAAATCAGGTGAGCCAAAAGTGGGCTTTTGATGTTTTAGACTTCAATACTTTGATAGCTGGAACTTGGTGGTCAGTCTCAGGAGGAGAAAGTGGTCAAATAGGGGAATAGACCTTGGTGGCCAGCTTTAGGAATGTGGTGGCCAGCTTTAGGAATGTGGTGGCCAGCTTTAGGGACGTAATGTAACAGTTTAACAAAGGATGGCAGAGGACAAGACCTGCCAGAGCCATTCTTGCCATGCCTGAGCCTCTTAGAGCCCTTCAGTATTTACTTTATACTAACTTTATTTCACTCGGGCTCATCCTGAAATTACTTCCTGTGATTTAGTCACGGTCCCAGCTTTCCCTGGGTGACAGTCCTCAAGGAGGAAAAAAGGAGCTCCTAAGACTGCTGATGACAGTGTTAGGCTGTATCTTTCTCTTGGTCACTGCAGACCAGTAAAGATAAGGGTGAGTCAGGCCTGCCTCTTCAAAGGCAATTCCATCCCTCCAGGTCACCCGCAGGCAGGGGTAGATAAGGTCCCCCTTCCACACAGGCAAAGGCTGCTGGAGACAGAAGCAAAGAGCTGGCGGCTGCGGCAAGTTAATTGCCGAGGTATCTGTCAATGGCTCAGGAAAGCACCTGCTCTTGGGAAGAACCCTACTTTCTTCTGCCTTCTAGCCACTGGACACTAACTGGCCAGGAGCTCACGTGTGCTGAGCACATGCTGCCACAGCTAAGTTGTACTGCAGCCCCAGGCTTGGCTTTCTGGACTAAATCTGTGTCATGGGAATAACTCGGGCTGGTCATGGTGGGTGAAAGAAATGTGAGGTGAGGGCCCTGACTGCATTTCGCTGGAGGGGGCAAGCTACTGGATCATTCATTCATTCATTCATTCATCCAACAACTATTGACCTAAAACAGATGGAGAAAATGACCTTTGAAAGTGGGATGGGCAGGGTCACATTCAGGTGTAGGAGACGATACTACGAGAATATGATTAGAACCCACTGGTCTGATTTGTTTGATCAGTGCTGTCTCCCACCAGAACACGCCTACCTGGACCCCTGGGAGCTCCATCTTGCTCCTGTGTGCTTGGAGGCTGGAATATGTTCTCAACAAATAGACACTGAACAGGCTAACGATGGTTAACCAACAATGTGTGTTCATCAGTTTCTTATTACTGTAACAAACTCTGGAGACAAGTCAACTTACAAAGAGAAAAGGTTGTGTTTGCCCACCGTTTCAGACTCTCTGGTTTGTGACTGGTTGCCATTGTTGCTTTGGGTTTAGCAACAAACACATCATGGCAGAAGTACGCAAGGAGTAAAGTGGCTGGGAAGCTAATGAGAGTGGAGAGGGGCTGTGGCCCCAGGATCCCTTTTAAGGATGTACCCCAAATGACCTTAAGATGCCCCACATGGGAACTTACATCTGCCAGACAATATTCACCAAGTGAGAACTCTCCTGCAGACCTAACAAGTGAAAGGCCCCCTGTCCCCCAAGCACTGGGATATAAGTAGGACAGGTGTATGACACCATGCCTCACTAGAGTTCCTTTCTTTCCAGTGCTGGGTGATATTCCATTGTGAATGGCACCTTGTGCCTGTCCATTCATCTCGGTGGGTACTTGGGTGGCCTTTATGTTTTTGTGACTAAAACTCCCATAAGTATGTGGTAAAATCAGATGTCTTTGTACTGATGACGGAAGGCAAATCATTAGTGGTCTCTGGCATTGGGTCAGGCTTCTCCTACTCCCTGGAAGCTGAGCCAGGCCAGCCATCATCCCAAGGGCTAACCTATGCTCCCCCTGTCCTGTTTCTGGTGAGACAAACTCTGGATGTCCTGGCCGCCTCTAACACCCGCCTTCACCCTTTACTGTCACTCCATAAATATGCCTCTGTCACCAGACCTTAAGGTCACCAGAAGGTTGTCCTCTGTCCCCAAGAGCTCTGACTCTATCATGATAAGCCCCAGTAGGAGCCCTGTTGCCTAGGAACCAGAGAAAGTCTATGCGCCCAGAATGGGATTCCCAGAGAATTTCTCAAATAGAGGCCCAGAAGTGGTCACAGTCTACACTGACAGCTCGAGTCCTGGCCCAGTTATGAGCCATAGCTTCTCTTGGACCCCAGTGTGGCTGGGTCAGGTATATCTTATTTCGGGTGGATGCAGCTCTCAGAAACTTGTCCCTGTTTTGTCTTCTGGTCTCCCCAAACCACCTACAGCATCTGGTGAAAAGGGGGGAGGGGCCTTGCAATTCCTGGCAGCCAGAATTCCTACAAAACGTTTTTTTTAACTTAAAGATTCTAGGAGGACTGGCCTGTCTTAAGAGAGGAGTCTCAAGTATGGTCTCCAAATGATGGCCAAGTTTGCCAGGCATCCCAGCACTCATGGGGGTAGAGATGGAGGATTATGAATTGAGGCTGGCTAGGGTTACAGATTCACATCTGTCCTTGCTGTTCAAAGGGTGTCACCACAACCACACTCTCATGAAGAAAGGACAGCAAGCCACTCAGGGGTACCTCATCGTGCAACCTGGACTAGAGTCTGAACTTGTTAATTCCTTATGCCCTTTACTGTAGAGCTAGAGATGAAAGAGAGAACAAAACAGATACCAGATGCTATGTATGGTTCCTACCTTGAAACACTGAACAACATGCAAGAGATAGTATGTGTCTGTCTCTGTCTGTCTGTGAGTCCTGTCTGCCTTCCTACCTGCTGGAAAGTGCTACAAAGGACAAGAAAGGAAGTAGGATTGGCATTGAATTGAAATTCTTTAAAGATTTTTATTGTAATAATTATGTATATGTCTGTGCATCGGTATGTGCTCTTTGAATGTAGGTTCCTTTAGAGGCCAGAAGGGGGCGTTAGATCCCCCTGGAGCTGGAGTTGCAGGCGGCTATGAAACAGCTGATGTGGGTTCCCTGCAAGAATAGGGTCTTACTCAGTGTTCTATTGCTGTGAAGAGACACCATGACCAAGGCAGACCTTATAAAAACAAGCATTTAATTGGGACTGGCTTACAGGTTCAGAGGTCTAGTCCACTGTCATCTTGACATCATAGCAGCATTCAGGCAGACATGGTGCTGGAGCAGTAGCTGAGAGCTACATTCTGATCCAGAGGCAGAGAGAGAGAGAGAGACAGACAGACAGACAGAGAGAGAGAGACAGAGAGACAGAGAGAGAGAGAGAGAG
>NC_034594.1:154041639-154049751 GCF_900095145.1 Mus pahari | reverse complement strand
TCTAACAAGCCACAACTAAACCCTCTCAAACAGTGCCACACCCTGATGACTAAGCATTCAAATGGATGACCCTGGGTGTGTGTGTGTGGGGGGGGCATTCTTATTCAAACCACCACAAACTACAATGTTTGGGCAATACTTGCTGAGTCATCTCTTCAGCCCAAAATATAATCCTTAGTAGAGAGTTAAGTGAGTGTCACCTGAGAAAGGGAGGGACCCTGAGTGTCTGGGAAGTAGTTCACCAGGGAAAGCAGCAAGAGCAAAGGCCCTCAGAGGGAAGCCAGCCACAAGGACCTGTGGTGCTTGGCAGCAGGTGAACTGAGAGCACAGTGGGGAAGGGAGGGCCTGTGGAGGAGGGAGGAGGGCAGACACTGCAGGGTGTGTACACGGACTGTGAAAGGGGAGGAGCCACGGGAGGACTCAAGCAGACAAATCACAAGGCCTTGCTTAGGATTTAAAAAGGAAAAGCCACTCTTCTGCTGCGTGGAAGGCAGCCTGCGTGGCGCGGGCAGGAGCCCAGGGCTAGTTAGGAGAAACACCCGGATTGATAAAGCACCCCCTGGGTGTGTCTGAGAGGTAACTTCAGGGTGACTAGATCCTCGGGGCTCTGGGCTATCAGGAGACTATGATCCTTGGTTCATAATACGCAGCCCTGCCAGGAAGGGCAAGAGGCAGGAGAGGGGCCCAGTTGGAGGAAGTGGGTTACGGGGTGTGTGTCCTGGGAGGCCATCTCTTGTGTCAATCTTTTCCTGTATGTTCTCTTTCTCAGTTTACGATCCTCCAAGGGTTGCCCCATGGTGAACACCAAGCCTGCCCACTACATTCATCTCGGACACAGAGGAGAAAGGGTGACTGGGCGGCTGTGGCAATACCCCAGGAGAGGAACCGAAGCTTGCTGCTGAAGGCCGGGCACCGCCTCTGGGAGGCACACCTTTGGCACACCAGGAGGGTGGCAAGGGTGTAGAGAACCCGTTCCCACCTGGTCCTGACCTTAGTTGTACAGATCCCTGACTTCCCTGATCCTTACAGTTCCAGCGGCTGCTTGCTTTTGCCTGTCCCTGGCTCCCTTGGTGTGGTCTATGCCCACCCTCTGACTCCATCAGTGGTCAGCCGTTCTGCTGAGTTCCCTAGCACATCTCACTCTCAGACCATGGCCCTTGAGCTCTGAGAGGCTCGAGGGAGCCAAACTGTGGGGAGAACGCCCACTGAGGCCCGGCTCTGCAGTATGAACCAACTCTGAGCTTGATAGCTCTGACCTCAGAGCCGCAAGAATACCCACACTGCAGGGTTTGCAGTGGTGAGGTGGGGGGTCCTGGCAGAGTAGCCAAGCTCCACAGACCTCATCCCCACCCCCCGCCTCAACACTCCATGAGCTCTGTAGACTGGGAGACAGAAGAAAGGTGTGTGTGAGCGAGCCTATATTTCTATATATGTGTATCTGTATTTGTATCTGTATCTATATAAACCCCAGCCCCGCTTCCCATGTTAGCGTGCAGATTCTGGGAGGGAAGGATGGACTCTGCCCCACCCTGTGAGCCTAGCAGGTGTGGGGTTGGGTGCTAGAAGCAGGTGGCCTTTGAATTGTTTGCCTTTCTGTTTAAGGAAAATGTTCGGTAACAACTCCTGGGGGAGCCTAAGGCGCCAGTGGGGATAGCCATATGGAAAGGTGTGACCGCAGAGGAATTTGTCAGAATGGGCAGCTGCCATCCACTCTGACACTTCTTATCCTAAAATCTCAGCAAAGGAGAGTCAGGCAGAGCAGCAGGGGGAGAAAGTGCAAGGCTCTGAGACAGGGTGTCAGCGAGTCAGACCTTGAGAGTCGGTCAGGAAGGTCAGGAGGGGACAGGGCCTATATGTTGTTAGGTTGCAGGGCCCTGTATACTGCTAGGTCACAGCTAACATTTTAGTCAGACTACCAGAACAGGAGGCTTTGGGACCCCCACAGTGATGGGGAATCTCCAGGCTGAGTTTAAAATGACAGTGGCCTGGGAGACTCACAGGCCGCTGTGTGAGGGCCACCAGACGAAGGTCCCTCAGGCTGAACCTTGTCTGCAAAAGTTCAGATCCCAACCTAAACATTCTTGTTCCAGCAAGATGTGAAGGACAGTGGATCTCTGTGGGTTTGAGGCCAGCCTGGTCTATAGAGTGAGTTCCAGGACAGCCAGGGCTACACAGAGAAACCCTGTCTTGAAAAACAATCAAACAAACACACCCCAAAACTGCCAAGAAAAACAAAAGGAAGGACACACAAAAGGAAGGACAAACACTGTCCCCATCAAATTGACAAAAAGCCCAGAGGTGGGGTCTGGGAAGGATGAATGTTTCCATTGAACCCCGGGGGGTGGGGTGGGGGGGGGCGCTGAAGAACTTCGTCCTAGAGACACTTGGGTGAACCCTATCATGTTCCCAGAGCTGGGAACTGTGTGGGGGGTAGGGTCACCTTCCACTATGTTTCAAATGCTGGCTGTTCTGGGAACAAAGCCCAGCTACTAGGGTTCAGAATCATTGCATCAGAGGAAGAGGGTCAGGCTGACCAGCTGTGACCACCTCTGCTTCACTGAGACCTGTGTTCGTCTCTGAATCGGCCACTAATTTGGGTTTGAGATCCCAGGGAGCGGAGTCCAGGGAGGGAGGGTCTTGAAGGCAGCTGAAGGCAGGTGCTTAGGGCTGGAGTAGGAGAGGGTACTGGGGTGGAAAGGGTGAAGAGGGGAAAAAGAGCTTGCTCTCTAATACCATCGATGTAGCTCATTCAGGGCGCGTATTTCAGGGGCTTCTCCTAGGGATAGCAGCTATGGCTCTTCCTGTCCTTCTCTGGGATGCCTGGCTCAGGTCAGAGTACAGCCCCACTGTGCCACATTTCTCCCACTGGACTATGGCTAGACTCTAGTGGCGTCTGGCACAAGGAGAAGGCTCCTGAATGAAAAAGCGCCAGGAGCTCCTGCTTCTCCTGCTCCGGCGTCCTGCAGAGGGTAGGCACAAGGTTGCCCCGTTCCTTCCTCTCAGTTGTGATTGATGTCCGTTGTAGCATCATCCGGCCTGGGAAGGGGCGTTTCCTCAGACGCTCCAGCAGGGTGCGCTACTCCCGGGGAGCGCGAGCCCCGGTGGGTGTCCAGCCAAACAAGAATCAGGCTGGCCAGATATTAAGCAAAGGCGCTCGCCACCATCCCTGCCAACCTGAGTTTGATCCCTGGGACCCGGATGATGGAAAAAGAGAACTGATTCCTGAGAGTTGTCCTTTGGTCTCCATTTGCCGACTGTGGCCAGCATCACACCTTTACCCCTACAATAGATACGTAAATGTAATAAAACAGGAATCTGGGAAGGTGACCACATGGGAAAGCATAGGGACTCTTCAGGCCGGGCTGGGACATACTCACCAGCACCCGCACACAGTTTCCCCGTAGGAATTCCCTCTCAAAGCAAGTTGAGGAATGAGGGGTCTCTGTGGACATATTCACTGCCCCCATAACCCTATGCTCGTCCACTAATGCAAACTGTAGAGGTAAGGCTGGCCTTGTATTTATTGTCACTTGCCAGACTCAGCGTTATAGCTGGCCTGTCCCAACCCCTGGAAACTCCATTTCTTGGCACCATCTGTCTCTGGGCCCTGGGTTAGCCCCTTAGAAGAGCATGACTGTCGATTTTAGTAGCCTACAATGCTAATTAAGATCAAAGCGACTGTGAACTTCACCCTGGGGAACCCTGCGGCCTGAAAAGGGCTTTCAGAAGCAGCCTTGGCCTGCTCTGTGGCGCCAGTTTACAGCAGGCTTCCCTGAGCTTCTTAGAGGGCACGCCCACACCTCGCTGCACCCTGGGGAGGTGCCATGCCAAGGAATTTTGTTAATGGTTAACAATCTCCAAGGGCGGATCTTCAGGCATCTTCTCTGTGGAAGATCTTTTCCAGCCCTAGCTCCAGTCATGTTCACTGGCTAAGCCAGATGGGTGGCAGGGGCAGGAACTGAGGGAGCTGTAGGGAGGGAGGCCCCTTGATGGTTCCGACAATCTTCACCCTACCTGGATGCTCAGGACACTTCTGAGGTGACCATCATAGGGTTGTAGATTGGAGGCTCCATTCCACTGAACTCCAAGAGTTTCTGTCTGCAGTCTGCATATATCCATCCCTTCCGAGGACTTTTTTTTTTTTTTTTTTTGCTATCTTGTAAACAGCGTGGTCTGGCTAAGTCCTTCAGATGGCAACTCCCATCTCTCCCAGATTTGCTGGGTGGATTTTCAAAAACCAATCGGTCCATAGATGTAGACAAGGAGGTTAGAATGTGGACAAGACTCAGGGCTCCCTACTTGCCAACTGCCCTGAGACCCCGAGAAGGGGCAGATAGAACACCCCATCATTTCTGTCTCTCCTCTCTCATCCCCACAGTGTAACCGACGCAACAGTGATGAAGATGTCCTAAAGTAACTATGGAAACCATGGACCTGAAAGCTAGGAAGCTCTCTCCTCGAGAATGTCCTGCTGGGAGAGGGGAAGGCGACCTGCCCACGTGGTCACCTTTCCTGACAGTACTGAAGTTTCCGCAGAGCTGGTGGTGGGCAGGGCTACACCGTACAGACACCTTACTTAGGCAGAACCTTGCCTTCTTTTTAAGCGGGACCCCAAGATGGACATGAGAGAGGGGTCCTTGGATGTCTTTGTCCTTCTCAGTGTGGTCACATCTCTCTTTTTTCCTACATTTTACTGTGAATCTGGCTCTTTTCGTTGTCTTAGCTGAACCTGGTTTGTTGGTGCACAAGCTATGAACCCCAAATTGGGTAACACTGCTGACTGGTGCTGTTTTTCAGTCAAGGTAAACCACTGGGGGGGGGGGGCTGCTTTGTTTTTTTCTCTTTTTTTTTTTTTTTTTTTTCTTTTGGTTTTTTGAGACAGAGTTTCTCTGTGTAGCCCTGGATGTCCTACTGTCTCTCCCTGTAGACCAGGCTGGCCTGAAACTCAGAGATCCTCCTGCCTCTGCCTCCCAAATACTAGGATTTAAAGCATGTGCTACCACACCCATCTTGAAGCTGCTTATCTTTAAGAATAAGGCACGCTAACTAGAGTTGGGGACATAGATGCGTTGGTAGAGTCCTTATCTTGCAATCACGGAACCCTGGGCTCAGATCCTCAGCAGAGAATCAACCCGGTATGATAGGTCAGGCCTGGAATCTCAACCCTTTGAGGTAGAGACAGGAGGATTGGAAATCCAAGGTCATTTAAGGTTGGCCTGGACCACGTGAGACCCTGTGGGGGTTACCAATTGTCATTTGTTTTGTTGTTCTTTGTAGTTTTTTGTTGTTTGTTTTTGAGACAGGATTTCATGTTGTAGGCAGGTTGGTCTCAAACTCACAGCAATCCTCTTACCGCTGGCAGCCTCTCAAGTGCTGGGATCAGGCATGGATGATCAAATTACATTGTTGCAAATGCTCTCTCACTGTTCCGTTTTAATGATAGAGTTGTGTTTGGGGGAAATTTCCCGAAATTTAATGGTTTTTCCAGCTACCAGGGCCTGGGCAGTTCCTATGGAGGATGGAGAACATCCCCTCCACCAGTCAGGGCTCTATCTGCCCTTAACTTTACACATCAGGCTTGGTAAGAGCAGCTTCCTGATGCTCGTATTGCAACACAAACCAAACCGCAGAGGTTATGACTTCTCTGTTTCTTCTCTCAAGAACCACCATGTGGAGCAAGCCCCTCCCACTTCCTGCTCCCGTGCAGGGCAGCAACTGCCACTTGATTCAGGATATGAGGTCAAACTCAGGTCCAAACAATACTAAGGCCACACCCCAGCCGGGCTTTCTGCTAAACAAGCCAGAGCCTTACAAGGAATTGCTGTAAGGAGAGCCAAGCTAGCTGGGTTCACACCTTCTAGAGCTGTGCTTCTCAACCTTCGGAATGCTGTGACTCTTTAATACAGTTCCTCATGTCGTAGTGACCTCCCCAAACCATAAAATTGTGTGTGTGTGTGTGTGTGTGTGTGTGTGTGTACACGCAAACCAGAAAAGGGAATCAGATTCCTTTATAGATGGTTGCAAGCCACCATGTGGTTGCGAACCACCATGTGGTTGCTGGGATTTGAACTCAGAACTTTCAGAAGAGCAGTCAGTGTTAACTGCTGAGCCATCTCTTCAGCCCCACAAAACCATTATTGTTGCTGCTTCATAACTGTAACTTTGCTACTGCTATGAATCGTTGTTGAATTTCTTTCTCTCTCCCTCAGTGATGCCGTATAGGCTAGATTAGACCAGATTTAAAAGTAGATAAAGGCAGGTTTATTAGGAGGCAGCTCTCAGGAGGAGTCACTGACTTCACAGAAGGACAATGGAGTCACGCATCCAGGATATAGCAAGGGGTTTTTATAGAACTTAGGTAAGGAGTGATGGCCTGTCAGTTAGGAGCTGGGATTGAGCCTATATATGGTCAAAAACTGAGCCGTTGGGTGGGCACTCTTGGGTGGGTTGTCTGAACACTGCGATGAGGAGTTACCTGTTACCCTGGAGTTTTCTTCTAGCAGGGGGAAAGGGATGTTCAATGTGTGGGCTGGGTTGATGAATGAAGAACTTGTGCAGGGCAGAGCAGGAGTTCCAGTCAAACAGTAATGTAAATCTGTGTTTTCCAGTGTTCTTAGGCAACCCTTGTAAAAGGATCATTCGAGCCCTCCCACTAAGGGGTCACAACCCACAGGTTGAGAACCTCTGCTTTAGACCTTTGACATGGATCCAGTCATCAGCCCTAGTGTTGGAGCATAGGCCTTGGGTGTGATCCCTGGGTGGAATCACACACACACACACACACACACAGAGACACACACACACACACATATATATATATACATACACATATACACACACACTGACACACATACATACACATACACACACTGACACATGCACACAGATATACACATACACACATACACACTGACACATGCACACACACACTCTGATACACACACACACATAAAAGAAACAGACAGACAAATGTGATGCAATCTATATTTATGCATGACAATGTCAATTTGTCATCTGAAGTAGAAACTTAAGGGTTCTTTGGAAAGTCAGTTGTGTTGGACAGTGTTTTGCTTGGGCAAGCACATGAAGGGGTGCTTTCCTGAAATGGACATAGGTGAAAAGATGTTTTGCTAAAGCAAGCACATGAAAGGACACGTGATGAAGGATTCTTCACAAAGAACATGCATGCATTGGTCCACTTCCATTGCTTAGTTGAGATCCATTTGTCATGACTCCGTAAAGAGAAATGCACCAAAAAACTTCGGTTGATGTGCTGGTGGCTTCTAGCCACTTCCTCAGACTCAGGCTTGTAGTAGAATTTTCCCTGTCCAATCACTTTAAATATTAATACAGGAAGCCTGTGATTGGACAGGGAAAAGGGAGGCAGAGCAAAGAGTTGCAGAGGTGAGGACAGAGAAGAAAGATGGGGAAGGAGGAGGAAGATGGAGGAAGAACAGGATGATTCAGAGTCTGCATGGCCTTAAATAGCCATGGGTAGCTGTGACTATCATATAAGGGATGGATGATTACAGGACAATTTGTCTTATCTAGGGGGGCAATTTATATCAATATCAAATGGCTCTGAAATTATTGTGTGGGTGTCTTGTGAATTGAGAATTTATTGATCTATAAATCTGACTGGTTAATTATCAGCTTCTAGAGTTTTGATTTACGGGGTTACTGGAATTTGAGACCGCCAACCACAGGGGGTGGGTGGCTAATAAGGTACAGGCTAACCTAGAGGCGTCGGGGCTGCCGGGGCAGAGAGTAGCTGGGTGTAGTGCAGGAACTGGCCATTCTTACTTAATATTTCCCACAACGCAGGCTGACTGGCAGAGTGATGTCAGCTGAGACAGAGTCACATGGAGTTTTGCTAAGACAGGCTCAAGGCAAGACACATGCTGAGGCAAGACCTGAGGAGGACACACGATGTTTGGAGGGAGTATAAATAGGACTCGATGAATAGGACTATGAGAGCGGCTTGTTGGCATAGCAACACTTCTTGGTCCCCATTCTGATCTTCACTTTGCTACGTGCTACGAGATGCACAGCAAAGAACTTCTGGTGTCCCTGTTGGTCCTGGTTCCTCCTGCTGACGTGTGCCAATTCAAC
>NC_034594.1:154036639-154039139 GCF_900095145.1 Mus pahari | reverse complement strand
GGTTTTCAGATGGCATTACAGGCAAAAATCTAAACATAATCTAGGGGTAGAATCATAACTTTTTCACTTAGGAACGATGGGAGAGTACATTGTCTAATTGACAAATATGATGGACTTAATGTCATTCATATATCACACTTTGTAATTTACGTGATTGTTATGGTTTTGTTTAATTTATGTCAGGGAAAAGAGTTATTATTATTATTATTATTATTATTATTATTATTATTGGACAGAAAAGGTGAGGTATAGGGGGTGGGTCTGATGTTAAAGTTGTGTTCCCCAATTGGGTCTTGATCTGTCAGTAAAGAAAGCCATGGGCCAATTGCTGGGAGGAAGGAACAGGAGGGATTTCTGAGTCCCAGGAGGGAAAGGCAGTCACAAGGAAGAAGAGGGAGAGTTTTTGTCGTGCTTTGGAGGGAGAAGAACCTAGCAGTCATGTGAGGTCTCTGGAGGAGCTGTGGACCTGTGGACACTACTACAGGCATGGTCATGGATGTTTGGCAGGGGCTAGGTGGGACTAGACACTGAAGTTTAGGGCAGGTGGGGGGAGCTGAGATAAAAATATTAAGAGCACACTTCTCCATGCGAGAGATAGTAACACCCAGCAATTGCGTCCTAAGGCCAGTTGAAAAGGAACAAACTCTGTGTGTGTGTGTGTGTGTGTGTGTGTGTGTGTGTGTGTGTGTGTGTGTTGTCTGAGGATTCAAGGGAAGCCGGGTGGGGGCTGGTAGCCAGGTCACCTCCTGGAGCAAAGACAGGTAGAGCATAAAACTACACAATACCAAGAATGGACTCAAATGAAGCTCAAGGCCAAGTTTTAGTTTAGAAGAAAATACTCCAGGGAAGTGGAGCTGTAAACCTCAGCAGCTCTCCAGAGGAGGAGAAGCCATTGAGCAGATGAGCAGCTGTGAGCCTGGGAGAGGAGCTTTAGAGAAAGAAGCCCAAAAATATCAGAGAAGCCAAAAGTGTTGGGAAAGTATGCTTGCAAAAGAGGTAGAAGAAAAGGAAAAGTTACGTTTTTCTGAATAATACAGACAAGTGGGTCACATGGCTGCATTCTGTAAAAGATTGCACCAAGGCGTGGGAATTCTGAATAATATCTCATTATAATGAGGAAGGGTATAATATCTTATTACAGGAACAATGATTCTTCCTACTGCTTTAGCATGACTTAAGGAGCCTCCTTCTTAGTGGCTGTCCCTGAACCAAGCCACTGACCAAGCTCATCTGAAGTGTTAGGTTTCCATCCGGGCCAGAGTCACCAAAAGAAAATTTTCTTTCTTTTGTTTTGCTTAGACACAGGTTCTCTATGTAGTTCTGTAGCCTTGGCTGACCAGAAGCTAGCTCCCTATGTAGACCAAGCTGCCCTGGAAATCACAGAGATTTGCCTGTCCATGCCTTTCCAGTGCTGGGGTTAAAGGTATCATCATGTCAAACCCCAAAGGAGTTTTTCTTTAATGCGCCTTTATTGTTCCTCTGACACTGTCGAATGGGTTACAGTGGCGAGCCGCATAGGTTGCTCCTTGGGGACACTAAGGCCACTTTTGATGAGAGTAGTGTGTCTCGAGCCATGTGGGCAGACATTCAGTGGAGGACAGAAGCAGGGCAGGGGAGCCTGGATCTCTGCCTTCCTGCAGAGTCTGTCTGTCCCCTTGCAGAGTCTGTCTGTCCCCTTCACCAACTTTACCTTGGGGTCAGACTTCTGCTCGTGGGTATGTTGATCATTTAAGAAATACTTGCCTGAGGGGTTAGAAGATGGCTCAGTGGTTAAGAGCACTGGCTGCTTCTGCAGAGGACCTGGGTTCAGTTCCCAGCATGCACGTGGCAGCTCACAGCCATCGGTAAGTCTAGTTCTAGGGGGTCTGAAGACTTTCTGTATCAGGCACATGTACATGCAGGCAAACCACCCATACACATATAAATTAAGTTTTTAAAAAGTTAGAAATGGTTGCCTGAAACTGAAAGATAGGATAATCTCTCTTCTATTTTAAGGCTGCAGATGGTAAGGTAAAGCGTAATTAAAACAGTGTCCCCTCCAGGCCGGTGGAGCTTCCTACCAGCTGGCAGGCTCCAGCTTCGAGTCACCCAACAATGTGGAGCTGGTCCCCACATCATTCCTGCTCACCAACGTCTGCCCACTCCTGAGTCCTTGAAGAAAAACCTTCATAGTGGTGCAGGGGGAACTGGGGTTCCCTTCCTGGGCTTCTTAGTCCCATTAATAAAAGAATGAACTCAAGTGGATTCTTTTTTTTTTTTTTTTTTTTAAGATTTATTTATTTATTTTATGTGAGTACACTGTAGCTGTCTTCAGACACACCAGAAGAGGGCATCATTGGATCCCATTACAGATGGTTGTGAGCCACCATGTGATTGCTGGGATTTGAACTCGGGACCTCTGGAAGAGCAGTCAGTGCTCTTAACTGCTGCTGGGTCATCTCTCCAGCCCTCAAGTGGATTCTTGACGACAGATTATTAACATTTGAAAGAGAGAAAGAAA
>NC_034594.1:154014416-154036584 GCF_900095145.1 Mus pahari | reverse complement strand
AGATGATCTTGTGTGTGTATGTGTGTGTGTGTGTGGACGAGAGAGAGAGAGAGAGAGAGAGAGAGAGAGAGAGAGAGAGGAAGGGAGGAAGGAAAAGAAAAGAGCCCTCTGGGGAAGAGAAGCAGAATCTCAGCAGATGACCTGAACACTGGACAAGGAGGCTGGCTGAGCCAGCATGGAGTCCAGACACAGGAAGAAAGAGGAGGGAAAATTCCAAAGGAGCCTTAGAAGCGTATTTAGAATCTGGCCAGTATCCAAAAAATAAAGGAGGGGGGGCAGGCAGAGAGAGACAGAGGCAGGCAGGCAGGCAGGCAGACAGACAGACAGGCAGATAGAGACAGAATGAAGACCCAGTTGAACTGCCTGGCAAGCTCATGGGTGGGGAGGGGAATTGAGGGGTGTGTGTGTGTGTGTGTGTGTGTGTGTGTGTGTGTGTGTGTTTGTGTGTAATTCTGGGAAGAAAAAATATACAGCCCCTCATTATTTCCTCAAAGGAAACACTTCTGCCTAGCTCTTTTGCACGCCGTAAAGTGAGCTCACCTTCCCAATCCCAAGAGTGGTCCCTTGGTGCTGTGATTGTGTGAGTGACCTGGCCCGACTGGAACGTTAAGTCTCTCTCCAGTCCAGTATTCTGGTCTCCTAATTGGGAGGAGCTTTTCCTTGTTGGTGGCCTCCAGGTGGGTAAAAAGTTCCTTCTTTGGTTTACTGGCTTTCCTTGCAGCTAGAACCTTGTCCTGGGTCGCTGCCTTTTCAAGTAGTGATTTAAGGAAGCTGGGTGTGGCAGTAGCACCCGTCTGTCTGTCAGATGGGACCCTCCGGTGGCCTCCAGCCCCTCTCAGGGGCCAGGACAGGGGCGGGAGCTAGATCCACTTCCTCTTACCTCGTTGCATTCAACTGTTCTGCCAAGGCACGAAGGGCCGCCCGTCTCTGCACCCTCTTGGGGAAACTGGGCGTGACTGGCTTTACAGGTGTATCCGGTGCGGTGCTCAGCTGCTCAGTTACTCTGCCTCAGGGAAGGCTGGAGCCAGCTGCAGAGGCTGCATCACATGGACATACCTAAGGTGCTGACTTGTCTCCACAGCATTCACCCTCAGGGTAATCTCTCTGTCTTTCTCTGTCTCTGTCTCCCCTCTCCCCCTCTTTATCTCCCCCTCTCCCCCCTCGCCCTCTCTCCCTCTCCCCCCACCCCCACTATGAAGCCCTCACTGGTCTAGGATTTACGCTGTGGATCTCTTTATTGGGAAGATACAGGACCCGAGGAACTACCTGCCTGCCTGCAGTCAGTTTGAAGTGGGCTCCTAACATAGATATCACAAGGATGTGACAATCCAAGTTCTCCTTAGACAGATGACCTTGCACTGGTCACTAGGTCTCAGCTGTGTGGTCATTAACCCTGGAACTCTGCATCGTGTTGGATCTGGACCCCGTCCACTCCACGGACCGACCCTGATCAAGCTTGTTGTTTCCTTCTTCCTTCCTATTTGGGAACTTGAAACGGGGAAAAAAAGTTTCTTCTCTCTGAGCTCTTTCGGGTACACAATGAACGGAAGAGCCCAGTCCTTCGGACTTTCGGTTTCACCTGTTCAGCCAGCAGTCTAGCAGGCCTGACTTCTGCAGCCAGCTAGATAAGACTTCCGCTTACCAGGCATGTCCACTGGCTTCCAGCTATTGGAAAAGGTTCTCTCTCCATCTTCTCAGACTGTAGACTGTACACTGCTCTTTCTTTGAAGCAATCTAAGCAACTCCCCTGCATGGTAGCTGGTTGAGGCATAGCCTGAAGTGGTCCCTGGGGTGTCACCAATGACACTTTGACAGAACTTCTAACATGGGACATTGAGCCTTTAAAAATGGCTCAAGTCGCAAGGAGTAGTGGCTCACGCCTTTAATCCCAGCATTTGGGAGGCAGAGGCAGGTGGATTTCTGAGTTGGAGGCCAGCCTGGTCTATAAAGTGACTTCCTGGACAGCCAGGGCTATACAGAGAAACCCTGTCTCAAAGAACAAAAAAAAAAAAAAAAGGCTCAAGTCTTAGCTACAGGCGGTGCAATGTGTCATAAGACACCTCCTGAGCTTGAAGCCTGAAGCCAGATAAAGCACATTTACTTCAACATGGGCGAAGGTGGTGATTCGACCCATAGGAGTTGTAAGTCTCATGGCTACACCATGCTCATCTCTCACCCCTGGAAATCTGAGTCTGGTGTCCACAGCCCTCCATATCATAGCCTCGGATTCTGGTCGGAGAATACTGACCTATCTATGGATAGTGGCTAACAGGACAGGTTCAACTTCTATGACCTTCTACCTCACATACCTAAAAGCAGGGGTAGGGGAGGCATGGCGGCCATGGTTGGGACAAAGAGCTCGCTCAAGTTATTCAAAAACCTTCTGTCAGCTGTACCCCTTTACAGCCGTACCCAGCTCAAGCACTACAAACACTTTTAGGGGAGTAATTTTAGATTCTAAGATGCTCCAAACACCAAATAGGAAAGATATTTTTCTAACTTGGGCATGTTAAACAACTCATAGCGATCTATCCAAAGGGGCTGGGACCATGACCAGGGAGGAGCCATTACGCCAGACAGAAGTAATTGCCAGGGACCTGGAACACACAGCCTCCTGTCCCTGAGAGGCTGCGTGAGGAACCCCAGCCAGCTGGCTCCAACATTTCCAGTCATCTGCTTGTACTTCAGCCATGTGGATTCTTACTGAAAAGCCTGAGATTTCTCAAACCCCCCCCCCCCAAAAAAAAAAAAAACCCATCCAAAATAAACCTAACAGTCTAAAATTTCCTGAAAAGCAGTGTGCTTGTGTGGGCCTGGGGGATGCTCAGTCTCCAAACTGCTCGTTTCGTAGATGCGAGAACCCCAAGTTCTGATCCCTAGTGCCATGTGAAAAAGGCAGGTCCTGCTGGGTGGTGGTGGCGCATGCCTTTAATCCCAGCACTCGGGAGGCAGAGACAGGCGGATTTCTGAGTTCGAGGCCAGCCTGGTCTACAAAGTGATTTCCAGGACAGTCAGGACTATACAGAGAAACCCTGTCTCAAAAAACCAAAAATAAAAGAAAAGAAAAAAAAGAAAAGAAAAGAAAAAGGCAGGTCCTGTGGTGCAAACCTGTAACCCCAGAACTGGGGACGCAAAGACAGAAGGGTCTCTGGGCTTCCTGACTAATCAGCATGGCAGAATGGATGAAGGCCATGAGAGACCCTGCCTCAAAGATACAAAGAGCAAAGCCCCCTGACAACAACCTCTGGCTTTCCCATGCGTATGCCTTCAAGTGTGTGTTTAATCACGCGTGCACACAAGCACATGCTCATTCCCCCCCTCACTAGCCTACACCCCATTTAAAAACGCACAACCACCATAGCCTGGCCTGGGGTTTGCTTAACTTTTTTTTTGAAATGTGTTTTGGGAGGTTTTTTTTGTTTTGTTTTGTTTTGTTTTCACTATTCCATTTGTGTTTACAAAATGAATACATTAAGGAAGTACTCTGAAATACATTTGAAGTATCTTGCTTGAGGTGCGCAATGGAAGCAGAGGGTTCAAGTGTCCCTGCCTCCCAAGTGCACCTTCTTTTCACCCTGCAGCTTGATCAATCACGGTCCTCCAGCTCTGCAGTCATAGGGTCCAGGAATGGAGAGGAAATTACTTCCATTCTTCGCTTCTCTTTGCTCTGGTTTGACAATGGAGTCCCCTCCCCCAGCCCCTCCCCCAACCCCTCCCCGGGGAATCCTGCCTGTTGTAGCTTTGGCTCCCAGTTGGTAGTTCTATTAGGAGGGAATGAGATCACCACTGCTACTGACCCATCCCTCTATATGTGAGCTGAACGCAGCCTTAATGAGCCTAGAACTTTCTGGGCTATTTAGCAGGCAGAGCCTGGTTGGAGGAAGTAGCTCACTGGGGTATCCTTTTGAAGAATCTATCATTATCTGTTTACTTTTAGAAAATTGCTGGGCTGGTGAGATGGCTCAGCGGGTAAGAGCACTGACTGCTCTTCCAGAGGTCCCGAGTTCAAATCTCAGCCACCACATGGTGGCTCACAACCATCCGTAATGAGATCTGACGCCCTCTTCTGGTGTGTCTGAAGACAGCAAGATTGTACTATTTATAATAATAAATAAATCTTGGGACTGAGCGAGCAGGGTTGACTGGAGTGATCAGAGGTCCTAAATTCAATACCCAACAACCACATTGAAGGCTCACAACCATCTGTACAGCTACAGTGTACTCATATACATAAAATAAATAAATAAATCTTTTTAAAAAATTACATTATTTAACTTTTATCCCAACATTTGGGAAGCAGAGGCAGGTGAGTTCAAGCCCAGCCTAGTCTATATAGAGAATCCCAAGAAAGTCAGGATGTATATATTAGTGTGAAGGAGTCAGATGCACAGGAATTTGACTTACAGACAGTTGTGAGCTACGATGTAGGTGGTGTGAGTTGAACTTGGGTCCTCTGGAAGAGCAGCCAGTGCTCTTAATCCCTAAGCCATCTCTCTAGTCCCCTGGCTAACACAGTTTAAAATATAGTTGAAGGCTGGAGAGATGGTTAAGAGCTCCTGGTCTTCTAGAGGGACTCAAATTCAGATCCCTGAACTGACGTGGTGGCTCAAAACCCACTGTTCCAGGGATCTGACCCCTTCTGGTGCACGTAGAGGCATGCAGGCAACACACTCATCTATAGATAAAATAAATCTCTCCGGGGAGGATCACACTTAGACATCTCAGTCGTTTCTACATTTTAGTGTCTCTCCAGGTACATCTCCAAGGGTTGGTAAGATTTTTCTTTGATTATAGGGTGTCTCTGGAGGTTCTGTGAATGGAATTTCAATCTGATAAGATAAAACCAGGAGCCACTGAGGCTGTCCTGAGGAGTTAGGATGTGTTGTTCACTCATATAAAGGGAGTTTCTGATAAGATTCCTAGAAAATTGCAGGTTTTTTAGCTGGGAAAGGAGAAAGGATTTAAGCAAAAGTCACTTGTGGGGGATTCTTGATTCTCAGCAAGTGAGGGGCTCTCCCTTCCCATGGATTCAACATTTTCTCTCTTTCCTGCCGTGTGTGTATGTGTGTGGTGTGTGTGTGTGTGTGTGTGGTGTGTGTGTGCATGTGTGTGCATGCATGCACTGGTAGCGGCCTCCTCCCCCACCTTTACCCCAACCCCAACCCCGAAGGCCCGTGCATGTATGTATTGCCTAGGCAAACACTCTACTATCAAGTTCTAGCACTTCTGTGCCTATTTCGAAAGATGCAACATTGTCCCCTGAAGGCTTATGGGTCTAACACACCTGCCCTGCCAAACTGTGTCTGGTAACCACGTTTGTGGCTTCTCTTTCCTCCTCAGAACCCACATGAATGAACTTTGCTTCACTGATACTTCTCAAACACGTTCTACCAGAAACAAAATGTATTTCAATCCAGTGCCTCTATCCCAACACTCAGGAGGCTGAGGACAGAGGGTGATGAGTTCAGAAGTGACCTGGGTTATAGAGAAAGTGATCCCAATCTCAACAAACAGAGGAACGAATGATACACACACAAGAGAGCCTGAGGGAGTGGGAAGGGGCAAGTAGGGGGTTGGAAATATCGGGTAAGTGAACATTCTCAAAATCTAGGAGAGGGGGTGGGCTGGCCTTCTTATGAGGGCAGGGAGCTAGGGGGCTCTGTGTTCTAGTGTTTCTGGAACAAGCAGCAAGTTTTCCCATGAGCCTTGAGTTTTCTCAGCTTGACACTCTAAAGGAGCAATTGATGTGGTCTGGAACCGCTTGCCCAAGACTAAGTCAACGCTAAGGCCTAGTAAAGAAGATGGCTCAATCCAAACCCCCAGAGCAAACAGCAAAAATCAAAAACAAAAAAGAAGAGGAGAAAGAAGAAAGGGGAAGGAAGAGAAGTATGAGGAAGAAGAAGAGGAAGAGCTGGAGGAAGAGGAAGGAAGTTGGAGAGTGCCTGGCTAGAGTGGTCAAGGAGAGAATCTTCCTGAGTAGTGCTTTGGGTAGCTAGGGTTGGTGTTAGTGAGTTACGACTGTCAAAGAGGTAAACAGGAATGTATGTCGCTGGGGTGTGTGTTGGCATCAGGACCTCCCAAACCTATGACATCACATAGGCAGTGACAGCTGGACCTGCAGACCTGTTGCCAAGGCAACAGGCACATTCCCAGAATTCACTTGGCTCACCTCCCACCTTTACCTGAATTTTCCATATAAATAAGGGGAACGCCTCTCTCTCTCTCTCTCTCTCTCTCTCTCTCTCTCTCNCCACCATGCCCGGCTCCCCAATAGGTTTTTTTTTTTTTTAAAAAAAGATTTATTATATCTAAGTACACTGTAGCTGTCCTCAGACACACCTGAAGAGGGTGTCAGATCTCATTTTGGATGGTTGTGAGCCACCATGTGGTTGCTGGGATTTGAACTCAGGACCTTTGGAAGGGCAGTCAGTGCTCTTAACCGCTGAGTCATCTCTCCAGCCCCCCAATAGAGTTTTTTAAAGACTGGAATTCATTTGGTTTTGTTACCTTCCTCCCTCCCTCCCTTCCTTCCTTCCTTCCTTCCTTCCTTCCTTCCTTCCTTCCTTCCTTCCTTCCTTCCTTCCTTTCCTTTCCTTCTTTCCAAGACAGGGTTTCTCTGTGTAGCCCTGGCTATCCTGAAATTCTCTCAATAGACCAGGATGGCCTCAAACTCACAGATATCCACCACCTGCCTGTGCCTCCTAAGTGCTGGGACTAAAGATATTCTTCATCACTCTGGCAAGAATTTTTTTCTTGCTTCTTTTTTAGGAATTTACTCTTGATACAGTTTAACCATCAGTTAACGGATGATCTTGCTCAAATTAATGAAGAGAAATGAATGAAGACTCATTATGCAACTATGACTTTAAATATTCATCTTAAATATTTTATCATCACTCTCAAACATTTTAAAATAGATTTAATCACACTGAGTATTGTATTAAAATAGTAGGAAGATTACAGTGATCTTGTGCTCACTGTAGGTGTTCTGTGACAGTGCCTGGAAAGGAAGACCCGTGTGGTTCTTCAGGATCCACAGTGGGGAATTGAAAGGAGCTGTGGTCAGAGTCAGGGAGGAAGGGACCCAAGGGTGAGAGGCCAGGTGAAGTCAATGCAGTTTCCCTGAGGAGAGCAGCGATGAGTCTGATGCTCCCAAATGTGGATAAGGGTTCACAGCAATTTTCTCCTGACCTGGGAGCACCCACCCAGCACAACAGAGGCGCAATGGTTAGGAGCCAGCTGAGCCCAGGTTGGATAAAGGGGAAGTGCTGGGTCCTTGGCTTTCTGGGATCCCAGGTCAGTTTCTATCCCACTATTTATGTACTCAATGTGATCCTGGGTCAGTTTTATCTTCCCTGAGTCCCACTTTCTCCACTCTAGGAAAGGAGATGCTATCTATTCACTGAGATAAGGAATGCAAATGACACCCCGGGGCTTCACCAGACACCAGCCCCACCCCGACTCCTGCCGTGATGCTCCCCCTGGCTCCTGGTGGGTGTAGTTTAGTGGTGGGGTTGTATAAATCATGGGAGATAGATCTCAATGGTCTTCATTCAGAAGTGAAGGCATGACACGGTAACCATCTGTGCAACTATTCAGTCACGCTGTGGGTAGAGCCAGAGCTTCACTAATGGCGGCCCTGTGTGGATGTGCTTGACCCTCCCACCCACGCCTTAGCTCTTCTCCCTCCACACTAGGTGGATGGGTGGGTGGAGACTGTCTTTGGGAGAAGGAACAGGGTCATACACTGCTGACACAAAGAGGATATTCTGAATCAGGACCTGACCTCCTCTAGAGATATACAGTAGGTTTATAAAGTAACACTTAAAGCCGGGCGGTGGTGGCGCACGCCTTTAATCCCAGCACTCAGGGCGGCAGAGGCAGGTAGATTTCTGAGTTGGAGGCCAGCTTGGTCTACAAAGTGAGTTCCAGGACAGCCAGGGCTACACAGAGAAACCCTGTCTCGAAAAACCAAAACAAGAACAACAAAAACAAAACAAAAACACTTAAGCCAGGCAGTGGTGGTGCACGCCTTTAATCCCAGCACTCAGGAGGCAGAGGCAGGCAGATTTCTGAGTTCAAGGCCAGCCTGCTCTACAGAGTGAGTTCCAGGACTATACAGAGAAAAACCTTGTCTTGAAAAACAAAAAAACCAAACCAGACAAAACAAAACAAATAATAAAATAAAATAAAAAAATAAAAATAAAACCCCAAACCCCAAACAAAAAATTACACTCTGGATTAAGAGAAATGATGATGAGCCGGGCGGTGGTGGTGCACGCCTTTAATCCCAGCACTCGGGAGGCAGAGGCAGGCAGATTTCTGAGTTTGAGGCCAGCCTGGTCTACAAAGCGAGTTCCAGGACAGCCAGGGCTATACAGAGAAACCCTGTCTCGAAAAACAAACAAACAAACAACAAAAAAAGAAATGATGATGATGCAGAGGGCAAGACAAAGGTGGAGCGAAGATCTTATGTATATTATTTTTTTTAAAGATTTATTTATTATCAATAGCCTAGTAGGGTGGTGCATGGTTTTAATGCCAGTAGGGAAGCAGATCTCTGTGAGTTCAAGGCCTACAGAGAGGCTCTACATAAAGAGGGTACAAAACAAAAAAAGCAAAGGCCATTTAGCACAGCTGACATTCCAAAAAGGGGCAGCAGGACCAGCGAAGTCAGTAAGAGACACCTGAGGTATAGGGTTCAGCATCCACTCGGCTGGTGGGAGAATTTTCCTGCAGGAGAGCTCTGTTGCTTTTTGTCTTTTTCTTCTTTCCCTTCGGACAGGATTTCTCTGTGTAGACTTTATCCACGCTAGAACCTGGCTTTCTGGAGGACACCCAGGACAAAGTTTTACAGTTAGCAAGCCCACTGGTGAACTTAATAGGCACAGATACAAAGTGTATAAAACGTATTTCCTATGTTCCATGAGTATGGATGCCCCTGGCACAGAGCCCTGTGTGTGGCAAGTGCTTTGTGAAGTCTTCCTGGGATGCTGCACTCTGGGAAAGAGGGGAACATTCCAGAGTGTCAAAGGAAGGGCCGGCCAGTCTGTGGAGACTTCTGGAGAGCTGGTGGGGTGGGGGTGGGGTAGATAAAGAGCTAGCCTGGGAAGGACCAGAGACTGCCACACCTGTTCGGATTCCAGCAAGCAAGGGTTTCTGAATGGCTCTCCCGTGTCCTGCTGAAGTTGGGATATTTTTCTGTAGAGAAGTATTTCTGGACTCCGAGAGCATCCAAACATATTTTAGGCTTACTTCTTAGGTAACAGTCAGAGAGAAGGATCTTTAGGATTGATTTACCAGGGGCTGGGGTGTGGCTGGCTCAGGGTTAAAGAGTTTACGCTCCACCTCTAGCTTTTAAAGAAAAAGATGAACTTGGTAGTTCAAACAGGCTTCAAACAGTGAGGCTACAACTTACATCTAATTGCAAATTATGCAACCATGAGATTTTAGATAGAGAAAAACCCAAAATCCATTAAGAACTTATTGATATACATGTGATTAAAAAAAATTTCATCTACCTGAATGTACTGATTACAAAAGGCAATTTAGTGAATCTGAAATAAGAGAAGGTTATAAGGAATTATTGCCAGCTGCATTTCCCAGAAACAACTGCATCTAATTTTCACAATTAACTAGTAGGTCCAGATCCATGTCCTCTCCCCTCCTAATTTATTAATAAAATTAAAAATTTTAAAGTTAAACATTAAGGAAAAGCAAGAATGAGTTCTGTACTATACTTGTATGTATCCACACCTTGCACACATGAACATCTTTAGTGAATATAAGGTATGATGTTGAATTCATATACAGACTTATTGTGTGTGTGTAGCTTGTGTGTGCAAATGTATATTTGAAGGCCAAAGGTTAATGTCAGTTGTCTTCCTCCAACTGCTCAACATCTTGCTCTTTGAGACAGGGTGTCTCACAGATCCTAGCTGTCACCAACTGAGTCCAGGGAGATCTGTTTGTCCCCAGCTACCTCTGTCCCCTGCACTAGAGTTACAGCTGTTTGAGAGCATTTTCCTCTTGTTTTAATTTTGGTGCTGAGAGTCTGAAGTGCTCACGAGGTTCTTATTCTTGCAAGGCAGGGAGGGTACTTTATCATCTGAGCTGTCTCTCCAGCCCCACTGGCCTGTTCCCTTTGAAGAAACTCTATAAACCAAAGTTTACAATAAGGTTTCCCCGCCTCTGGTCTTTTATTTTGTAAGTGAAAATGCTTATATGTGCTGTAGAGGAAACCCAAAGAAACCTTGGCTCTGGGTTTGAGGAGTGAAGAATGTCTTTGGTATTAGTAGAATTTATCTCAAAGGACATCCTCCCCATAGTGTCTTCCTTTCTATGTCATTTGCCGCACAGGACTCGGAGTAGGATCCGTCTTTAAGAGTTGAAGCTTAAAGGATTTGCCAAAATTTACGTTTAGAGGTTTCTTGATGCATACACCTGTGGTTTAGAGTTTCACCCAGGGCAACCCCGAAGGCAATGACAAATCGTAGGAAGGGTTCCGAGGCACTTACTCAGTTTGTTACTGAGAAGGTGACAGCGCTGTGCACCTGAAGCCACACTGCGGATGAAAAGACTTATTCAGCCTTGCATCTGAACCCACAGTGTTCCCGAAGCAGGAAAACACTTAGATGTATTTAATAAGGGATGTTGGAAATACCTTTAAAAACAGCACTGCGAAGTCGGGAGCTTTAACGAACTGCTTTGAACTCTCAACCCGAGAGGAAGGAAACAGACAACCAGCGGTGGCAAGTGCAAGGGAGGGGGGGGGGGAAGTTTGGGGCTCCGGCCTGGGCCTGCTGGGGTCGGGTCCAGGCGGGACGCGGAGCCCGCGGGCTTCGGCCGTGGCCGGACTGAGCGCGCGGCCCGCTGGCTCCCGAGGTTACACACGGACCGAGCGCGGGGTGACAGCGGCGGACGCTTCGGTCTGGCGTCGCGCGAGTTTCACTCTCCTCCCAGACCGCCGGCCTAGGAGGGCGCGAGCCAAAGCGCGGCTCCGTGCCTGGGCTGCGGAGATAAACCGGGTGGGGACGCCGGACGCTCACGAGCGGGCGGGCTGGACGCGCCACAGGGCCTCGACCAATCGCCAGCGCCGGCGATGATTCAAAAGGTCGAGGGACCAATGGGGAGCTCAGGGCGGCCTCGCTAGGGGCGGGACCTCGGGGGCGCGAGAGCGCGGCCGGCCGTGTCGCGCGCGGAGTCGCCGCTGGCTGCTGGTGACTGTCCTGGAGTGGCTGGAGTTCCCGCCGCAGCGCGGCCAGGTGAGCGTCGGCGCGGGTCTCCGCCGCGTGTGGAGAGCGGGTTCCCCGGGGCGGCCGGCGAGGCTAGGGCTACGCGGGCCGGAAGCCGAGCGCGGGTTTCGGATGGCGGACACCCCCGCCCCCCCCGTCCCCGTCTCGGAGCGCGCGTTGGGTGCCCCGGCCGGGCCGGGCTGTGCTCGCCGCGGCGTCCCGGCCCTCGGAGAGCGGGCGGCCTTCGGGGGATGGGTTAACCGCCTCTGACTCCTGCCGGGGCGCCGTCCCGCCTGTCCGGGCCTCCTGAGTGCCTCTGCGCGGTGACAGCCGGCCTCGCGCCTCCTGCAGCTTCGCGGGCCACCCAGTGCGCGCTGGGGTGTGGAGGGCCTGCTCCGGGGCACTTGGGCAACGGCGGGCTGGCCTGGCGTTGCGCCCTCCGTGTGTAGCGCACTTGGTGTGCGAGGGCCGGGGCTCAGGTGCAGGAGCAGGACTAGATCTGGGGCTACAAAGTAGCAGTTGCTCTGAGGGAGAAGATGGGGCTACAGAGAAGCGCGGGATGGAGGGCCTAATACGGACTGAGAGGGTGATGGTGAGCATTGACTGGGGAGTTGGGGCGCGAGTGAGTAAGGACTATACCGATTAGTGTGCTTTTGGCTATTGAGGGAAAAGGCCACTCTGCCTGTACAGCCAGCTTTCTCCTGCATGGCTCTCAAGGGTCACAGACCCTGCGAACGCCTTCCTGTTCGCGTTTTGCCTAGCAGGCCTGTGCCGGCTCAGGTGTTAAAGGGTAGCTGTTAGCCACCATTTGAGCTTTTTCTTTCTGCCACATTAAGTGAATTTGGGAGAGTGGGGAAATGATTAAAGACCCTAGTAACGCTCCTGAGCGTCGTAGAAAGAAATTGGTCACACTGATACATAGTGATATATTGTACCATAATATGTGAGGTGTCTAGTGCCAAATGACCCTCCGGTTAGCAAAGATCTGGCTTGACAGTTAAAAAAAAAAAGCCTGAGGATCCTTGAATTTCTGTGGAGTGTGGTTGAGGGTACAGTTTAGTGAGTGACTTTTCTTTGCAAACACCTATTTGTTTAGGGAAGCCTGTATACATCTCTTATGCGTTACTTGGGTGCATAAGATTACACATTGGGGGGCGGCGGTCTGGAGCCCTCTTGTCCTATCCAGTATAATTATCTCCTGTTGTGCAATATTTTGGGATGCTGTTATATAGTTTCCACTGACTGTGTGGATCTTGTGCAAAGTGGCATGCATATCTTGTTGCCAGCCCATTTATTTTCTCCTAAGACAAGGTCATTCTCCACCTGCCATATAAAATATCACCATCAAGTGTCAGTTCTTGTTTTGTGCTGTTGTCGTTTGTTTGTTTGTTTGTTTTGAGACGGGAGGGATCTCAGCACAGCCTTTATTGTCCTGGAACACAGTGTAGGATAGGCAGACCCTCAACATAGATCTGTTTTCCTCTGCCTCCCGAGGAGGAGTGGGATTAAAGCCACCATGCCCTGCCAAGTCTCAGTTTTCCTCCCCCCTTTTTTCTGGGGATCAAATTTTATATTACACATTATAGGCACATTTTTGAAAAATTGAGGCTCAAATATCTACTGGGTGCCTTGATTATGTATTACCTATTATTTAATAGGTAATAGAAGGGTTTTTTTTTTTTTTCAAACTTTGACTTGTGTTCCTTGTTAGACTCATATAGTTAACGTGGTGTCTTCAAGATGCAGTAGAGAAATAACAGTGAGTCTAGGGCCATACCATTCTAATCCTCCCGATTCCATCAGATCTCCGAAGCTAAACAGGATCCGGCCTGGTTAGTACCTGGATGGGATGAATGGCAAGGATTGGATGCTTCTGATGGTTCAGAATAAATCTGTTCCAGGGCCTTTTAAAGATGCAGGCAGTCCCCAAGCCCCAAAGTGCTCGTATTGCGAGTTTTTGAAATGTTTGAGATCCTACTGGCACCTTCATATAGAACAACATTGCAGGCTTTCTCAGACTTTGGAAGGGGTAGGAGAACCTAATTGATCTGGGGTAATCTGGGGGGGGGGGAAGAGAGGTGGGGAATCAGAGACGGAAACCCAACGCATTTCCTTCCTCTTTGTCCAGGGCAACTTGGAGCTAAGTGTCGAAATGGACAAAGTTTTCTGTTGTCACCTTCCTTTTTTGTGCCCCTCCTCCTTGTGCAGATGTGGGCCAGTGCTCGCCTGCTTCCCATCTGCCAGTCTAACTTCATTCTTAAAGCTTCCAAACATACCCATTACCCCAGAGATGCTATCTCACAAGTTAGGGGGACTGAGGCAGGCTCGGTAATGAACCTCTCATCACCAGATAAGCACTTTCGTTTCCTTTCATCTGTTGTCTGTCTGAACAGATGAAGCCTGTGAAGTCTTTTTCCTCAGGGATTAGCAGTGAAGAAATGTATTAAGAAAGACTTTCTTGGGAGGCATAGGTAATGCAACTTTCTCCTTAATTCCACAGTCTGCAAGAGTCTCTCGTGTTCCTGTACAGTTGCGTAACCAGCTCTTGGCAGGAGTGTGTGACGAGTGTCTTTGTGTGCTTGGGTGATGTATGGAGACTTGCTCAGCAGGTGAAGGAGTCTTTCTGTCTGCTGCTTGCTTATCTTATCATTGGTATCAGAACACTGGCTTTTATCCTGTGAATCTGTTGGTCAGTGGAGAGAGAAATATCACCTCAGAGCTCCTAGTATAGCCATCATTTGATATTACCTCATATAAATGATTATTCTTGAAAGTTGTGGTTTCTTGACGTATTGAAGGTTTCATGGGCCATGTTTTGAAACAGCGGTAAAGAATGTTACAGTTGGAGTAGGTGTCAGCTGTGGGCTGGAGAGAGCTGCACACGTTAGCTTAGGTGGGCGACTGGCAGAGTTAATTGATATGCACTTGGGATTTGACTCAGAGAATGCAAACCATATGAAGTAAACCTCAAATATGTTATTCATTATAAATTTGAAGTCCTTTCTGTTGGTAGGTTATAGTAATGCTAATGTACATTTTAAAAAAGATTTATTATTATATGTAAGTACACTCTAGCTGTCTTCAGACACACCCGAAGAGGGCATCAGATATCATTACGGGTGGTTGTGAACCACCATGTGGTTGCTGGGATTTGAACTCAGGACCTTTGGAAGAGCAGTCAGTGCTCTTAACCACTGAGCCCCAGTTTCTCTCATGGTTTTATTATTTTCCAGTAAGGTAACTTGTTAAAAATATAATTTAATGAATTTTAAAGCTTTTATAGAAATGACATGTAGATCTATAAATAAAAGTAAGTGTCTTTTTTTTTTTTTTTTTTTTGGTTTTTCGAGACAGGGTTTCTCTGTATAGCCCTGGCTGTCCTGGAACTCACTTTGTAGACCAGGCTGGCCTCGAACTCAGAAATCCGCCTGCCTCTGCCTCCTGAGTGCTGGGATTAAAGGTGTGCGCCACCACGCCCGGCTAGTAAGTGTCCTTTTTGAGGTGGTGTGCCCTGATTTTACTGCAGGGGGTAGCATTCTAAGTTGTCCAGTCTGACAGGGTTTAATCCCCAGTGCGACTGTGGTCTGCACTACAGTGACTAAGTCATCTCCTACAGAGTGATTCCAGATGAAGTAGAATGAAGCTCACACAATGTTTTGTGTTGCTCTGCTGTTCCTTCCCCTGTGTGTGTGAACTTTGACAAAGTGTTAACTTTAAGCTCAAGTTCTGTCATCTATAAAATAAGGAGTTGTACACTCTTTCCTTGGCTTCCTGGCCCTAAAGCTAAAACCAGCTAGAAAGTTGTTTAAGTGAACAACCTAGTCCAGAAAAAGTAAGTAATAATTATTGACTAACTTTTTTCTTTAAAATTCTTCAGACTAATTTTAGAAAATGCCAAGTAGGAAGTTTGCTGAGGGTGAAGTGGTCAGAGGCCGATGGCCTGGGAGCTCCCTTTATTATGAAGTAGAGATTCTGAGCCATGACAACAAATCCCAGCTCTACACTGTAAAATACAAAGATGGCACCGAACTAGAACTGAAGGAGAATGATATCAAGGTGAGTATGTCTGCCTTAGTCTTGCAGTGGGTGGGAGGAGCTGGAGGTTCATGCCAGACTCCTGCCTTGGGGCTCTGGGGCACATGCTGTTCTTGCCTCTGGGAGTATGGGAGTGAGATATAGGCCCAGATCCCCAAAGCTCATGCCATTGGGTCTGTCTGACATCCTGTGAGGTGTTTGCTGTGGGTGCTCTTACACAGGAAAGGGCCCTGGCTTTTAGGGATTTTTTTTTTTTTAGCACTGCTTTTTTCCCTTTTTTCCTTTTTCCCTTTTTTCCCTTTTTCCCTTTTCCCCCCTTTTTTCCCCTTTTCTCCCTTTTCCCCTTTCCCCTTTTTTCCCCTTTTCCCCCTTTCCCCTTTCCCCCTTTTTTCCCCTTTCCCCCTTTTTCCCCTTTCCCCCCTTTTTCCCCTTTCCCCTTTCTTTCCCCTTTCCCCCTTTCTTTCCCCCTTTCCCCTCCTTTCTCCCTTTTCTCCTCCTTTTCCCCTCCTTTTCCCCTCCTTTCCCCCTCCTTTTCCCTTCCTTTTCCCCTCCTTTTCCCCTCCTTTTCCTCTCCTTTTCCCCTCCTTTTCCCCTTTTCCCTTTCCCTTTCCCTTTCCCTTTTTCCCTTTCCCTTTTTCCCTTTCCCTTTTTTCCCTTTTCCCTTTTCCCTTTTCCCTTTTTTTTCCCTTTTCCCTTTTCCCTTTTCCCTTTTCCCTTTTTTTCCCTTTTCCCTTTTCCCTTTCCCTTTCCTTTCAAGACAGGGTTCCTCTGTGTAGCCTCTGCTGTCCTGGAACTCACTGTAGAACAGGCTGGTCTCAAACTCAGAGATTGGCCCATCTCTGCCACCTGAGTGCTGGGATTAAAGGTGTGTGCCGCCATGTGGCAGGGCCTGAGTGCTGGGATTAAAGGTGTGTGCTGCCATGTGGCAGGGCTTGGGCTTATTCCTCAACACTGGTGATTGTAATCAGAGAGTGACATTTACTAGGTTTGAGGTTTCACAGCTTCCCCTTCCAAGCCTATCTGTTAATGGTATGGGTTTTAAAATATTGAACTATGGTATACGAATACTTACATAAAATGCATAAAAATTAATTTCTATGAAAAAAGGATAAATAAAGCTGCAGATTTTTGTTAGATTCTCTAGGCATAAAATTGCTTAGTTGGGATGCTCTAAAATGGTCTACTTAGAACTTAGCAGTTTTGGACCTTGTGGCCCATTGTCAACCAATAGTTTGGACCCGTGCATGGTCTGTGGATGAACGCTATGTGTTTTAGTAAATGTTAGGATCATGGCTTATGGGGTGTCTAGTTTAGGGGGCAGCTCCAGCCATATGAAATATGGCTTCTCTTGATGCTTTAGTGGTCATTTAAGACATGTAAATGCCATCCTTAGCTGAGGGCCACATACACAAAGGGCCTGGTTAGAGCCCCAGGGGTTTGCCTGCCCTAGGACTTACCCTGGAAACAAGGAAGGAGTGGGTTGCAGTGGATTAAGGCAGAGTGGCAGCTGACAAAGGAATTTGTCTGTTTTTAAGAACTCGAGTTTTTTTCAGAGTGACTCTGTAGGGCTTCTGTTTGAAAAATTGTATGCATGCTAATTATCTTCTTTCATCATGTCAGCATGTCAGTTTTAGACAGTATCAGTTCCAAGCCTTTCTGGTGTTGCTGGGAGTATATAATTTGTGATGTAGTCACTGATTCCAGGGAAATCCCTCCAAGCTTGCAGAGCAGGCGAAGCACTGTATCTTTCCTAGGAGCTGGAGTAGCATCACACTGTGTGCTCAGTTTTCAGACCCACAAGTTTAGAATGCCCAGCAACAGAGAGTGGCCCTGACTGACGGCTCAGCTCTGCCACACCGGACACAAGTGCGCTGATGACATCTCTGTGCCCTTTCCCTCTCTAGCCTTTAAAATCCTTTAAGCAAAGAAAAAGTGGCTCGATTTCCAGCTCTCCTTCTCGACGCCGCGGCAGCCGCTCAAGATCAAGATCACGTTCCCGATCCCCAGGCAGGGCACCAAAAGGCTCCAGAAGATCTGCCTCTGCTTCCCATCAGGCTGACGCTAAGGAGAAGGAAATGAGGAGGGAAATTCTGCAAGTCAAACTGACTCCGCTTGTGTTGGTACTTACTTCATCTGTCCACTGCACTGGCTTCCCTCTATACAAATGCTTACTCAGATTATTTACACTTTTGTTAGCAAGTATTGAAATAGAAGGTATAGTTTCTTTGACTATCCAAGAAAAACTGTTTTTTTTTTTTTTTTTATTAGATTCTTTATTTACATTTCAAATGTTACCCCCTTTCTAGTTTCCCCTCCGAAAATCCCCTATCTCCTCCCCCCCTTGCCCTGCTCCCCAACCCATCCATTCCCGTTCCCAGTCCTGGCATTCCCCTACCCTGGGGCATAGAACCTTCACAGGACCTAGGGCCTCTCCTCCCATTGATGACTGACTAGGCCATCCTCTGCTACATATACTGCTAGAACCACAAGTTCCACCATGTGTTTTCTTTGATTGGTGGTTTAGTTCCAAGGAGCTCTGGGGGTACTGGTTAGTTCATATTGATGTTCCTCCTATGGGGCTTCAGACCCCTTCAGCTCCCTGGGTACTTTGTCTAGCTCCTTCATTGGGTACGTTATGCTCCATCCAATGGATGATTATGAGCATCCACTTCTGTATTTGCCAGGCACTGTCAGAAGCCCTCAGGAGACAGCTATATCAGGCTCCTGTCAGCAAGCTCTTTTTGGCATCAGCCATAGTGTTGGGGTTTGGTGGTTGTTTATGGGATGGATCCCCTGTTTTTTTAACTTTTTCATTTTTAGTGTGTGTGTCTGTGTGTTTGGTGTGTGTGTGGCCACCCCAGTGGAGGTCAGAGGGCAGCTGTATGGGGCTCTTCCTCCCCTTCCACTCATGTGCTCCCATCATTGGGCTTGAGGGCACGCAGTTCTGCCCTGTGCGCTCTGGCCCAAAGATTTATTCATTAATTATTTACTTATTTATTTATTATTTACTTAATACATAAGTACATGTAGCTGTCTTCTGACACATCAGAAGAAGGCGTCAGATCTCATTATAGGTGGTTGTGAACCACCATGTGCTTGCTGAGATTTGAATTCAGGACCTTCGGAAGAGCAGTCAGTGCTCTTACCACTGAGCCATCTTGCCAGCCCCTACTGCTATGAATCTTTGTTTGTTTGTTTGTTTGTTTTGTTTTTTTTCGAGACAGGGTTTCACTGTATAGCCCTGGCTGTCCTGGAACTCACTTTGTAGACCAGGCTGGCTTCAAACTCAGAAATCCGCCTGCCTCTGCCTCCCGAGTGCTGGGATTAAAGGCGTGCGCCACCACCGCCTGGCACTGCTATGAATCTTAATGTAAGTATTTTTTGGGGAGAGAGGCTTGCCAAAGGTGCTCTGACCCACAAGTTGAGAGCCGCTGTTTTAGACACTAGAACAGTGTTTTAAGTAAAAAGAATGCTTTTATATTCCACTCATTAAGTGTTATCTCTTCTGGAAACAGATCATATAGGCTTCTAATAATCTTTTTTTTTTTTTTTAAGATTTATTTATTATTATACGTAAGTACACTGTAGCCATCTTCAGACATAACAGAAGAGGGTGTCAGATCTCATTACGGGTGGTTGTGAACCACCATGTGGTTGTTGGGATTTGAACTCAGGACCTCCAAAAGAGCATTCAGTGCTCTTACCCACTGAGCCACCTCGCCAGTCCTCTCATAATCTTAAAAACTATACTGTGTGGCATGCACTTAGACTTTAAAATGTCAAATAGTGAGAATAACCTGCAATGTGATAGTTTCTTCTTTTTGTTTATTATATAGTAAACATCAGAAGATATACACACACGTTAGTGTTAAAGTTAGTTCTGCGGTGCGACCTTGTGTTTTTCTTTCAGTGTTCACTGTTCTAAACACTTACTTTTCTGCAGTATCTAATTATCTTCTTTGGCTTAGCTTTGAGGAAATTGAAGCTGCTCAGTCAGATGGACAGGGCAGAACAGAGGCTTGTAATACCTGTTGCTAGACTGGGTGAGCATGCTTCTGTCAGCGTCAAGACTCTGTGGAATGCTTTGTTTTCATCTGAGGATTGTAACAGGCCTCCCCCTCCCCCTCCCCCACCCCCACCCCCACCCCAAGTGGATGTCAAAAACTTTCACCTCCCCTTTTCAGACTTTGTGTTTTCTTCTTACAGTGAGCTTGTTGTTGCTTTGAGTGCTTCTCTCCCACATGGGGGGAAGGAGCAGATGCTGCTGTTACAGCTTTCATTTTCACATGTGCTCTTTTGTTGATAGAAGAGCTACGGGGTTGCCTTTGCCCTCGTCAGCAGAGCCTAACCTATTTCGTGGTGTGCGTGTGTGTTCAGTTAGGCTGTCGAAGCTTTGGACATCATGCTATGATCGCTCCTTTCCACACCCAGTTCTGATCTCAGTAATTTGCCTCCCAGTGTTGTGTGTTTAACCATCGTAAGTGTCCACCGCGTGGAAAGCACTGGCATGTAAACAGCATGGTTTAGAGTTAGCTGACTGACTGGTTTATCTGTGGTTAGTAGAGATTATTCAAAACCTGAGATGCTGCACATAGCTCTTTAGGTGTGTCTTCGTTTGGTGACAGATGGCTCATTCACTGACACTTGGGTAAACTCAGGTGTACAGCGAGTGCTCTATTGCTCGGCTGACCTAGAATCCCTGATGTGCTAAAGCTGCCATCCGCCGGCTGGTCTTGGCTGGTCTTCTGAAGGACGTGCTTGGGCTTTGTTTTCTTCTTGACTCAGGAGTGTTTTAGTTTGTTGACAGTCTTTACAGAGGAGGAGAGAGGCTGTTGTAAGCGTTGCCTTAACAAGCTCTTGCAAGCTAAATTGCTTCTCTTCTGTAAGAAACTCAGAGGCTGAGTCAAGAGGGACTTGTAGGTAGGAAAAGTAAGGGCAATCAATACCATGTTGCAGGAAACGCAAGCATCCAGTCTTCCCACTGTTGACTGCTTAGGGTGGCTGAAAGTCTTTTCCTCATTTTTTTTTTAAAGATTTATTTTATGTATATGAGTATGCTGTAGGTGTACAGATGGTTGTGAGCCATCACGTGGTTGCTGGGATTTGAACTCAGGACCTTGGGAAGAACAGTCAGTGCTCTTAACCACTGAGCCATCTCTCCAGCCCCTTTTCCTCATTTTTATGTCTGGCTAATGAATAAATTTGCCAGGTTTTGTTCATGTGTCTTTCATAGAAATGTTACCGTATGACAGTGAAATCATTGAAGCATTTAGTATAAAATTGCTTGAAAGAGGGGAAGTTAATGCTGAAGTCTGTTCCAAAACATACTGTTGCACAGCTGTAATCCAAGTGCTCAGGAAGGTGAGGCTGGAGGATTGCCACATGTTTGAGGCACTATAAGACCTGACTGTTGAGGAGGACCAGGGAGGTCTGGTTGACTTTATCTCTAGATGGTTTAGCTTGTCCCTGCTTCCTGCCCAGTAGTAACCTGTTATCACTATGATCAGAGCAGCTCTGATTCTGTTGCTTCCATTTAGAAGCCGTTTGGAAACAGTGTCAGTGTGTACAATGGGGAGCCCGAACACATGGAGAAGAACGCTACGCCTTATAAAGACAAGCAGGTGGGGAACACTCCTTCATCTGCAGTGCCCTTTCTCTTTGTTCCTTTTCCTTCAGACTCTCACCGGACTTTGTTGTATTGTATTTGTTTGTTCTGTCCTGAAGAGTGCATGTGATTAACACATTTATTCTTGTACATTCATAGCTCTATAGAGATGCTGAGTTAGTAGTGTTTGCACTGAATATAGACTATAGATTTTTAATACTTTGTTTTTTTTTTTTTTTTTAAACTAGGAAAGAATCATTTTGTCAACAGAAGACAGATACACAGCTACACAGTACAGCCTTCGTCCCAGGAGAGAAGAGGTCAAAGCCAAAGAAGTAGAGTCTGAGGAACAAAACCTTGTCACCAAAGGACCTGCACCTTTGGGAACCTTTCAAGTGACCACTCCACAGAGGAAGGACTTGGAGTTCGGAGGAGTTCCTGGTAGGTGTTAGAACCCCATTAGGGAGGAGAAAGGTGCAGAGTTGCCCTTATGCACACTGGAAAGGTCTTTGTGCAGCAGGAAGAGACTGGGGAGGTGGAGGACTAGGGAAGAACTTTGCAGAGGAGCAGTGGTATGAAGGCTGAACCGGGAGCTATGGCAGTGTGTGTACACGACATTTCTGCGGTGGTACATGGGACACACGGAGGCATAGATGGATGGGATGACGGGACAAGCCATAAAGTACAAAGGATGCTAATGTTAAGTCATAATAGAGGGAGCTTGTCCTGGGGAAGGGTACAGGAGGGGTAGTGGTGGCCCTGGAGGGACAGGGAGCTCTGCTGCTGATGAGAAGAGAAGGCAGGGAGGGCCTGGCTGGCGTTCCCTCTAGAAGCAAACTACAGCATAAGGCATCCTGCTTCCTTCCCTGCCTGCTAGGCTGGGCGAATGGGCTGATCAGAGAGTTCAAGGCCAAGGCTACCAGAGGCTGTGCAACCACATTAGCCTGGCCGTTTGGTGTCTGCGTTTCTAAGTTGCTCTTTTTGTGGCTGGAGTTGACAGTTTCAGAGCTTCGTCTCTGAGGTGGACCCTACTTTTGTCACTCACCCAAGGTTGTGTGCTTACTGGAAGGGAGAGGGAGAGAGAGTTTAAAAGTTACTAAATGTTATTACTTTGGTGGGAGAGGGAGGGAAAGAGCAAGAAAACAAGCTAATGCTCTAGGGCTCACATAAATGCTGACTTTTGTGCCAGGCGTGGTGGCGCAGAGGCAGGTGGATTTCTGAGTTCGAGGCCAGCCTGGTCTACAAAGCGAGTTCCAGGACAGCCAGGGCTATATAGAGAAACCCTGTCTCTACC
>NC_034594.1:153981690-154014406 GCF_900095145.1 Mus pahari | reverse complement strand
ATTTATTTCCTTCATTTTATATGTATGAATGTTTACCTGTGAATTTGTTATGTGTACCAAATGTGTGCCTGTTGTTCCCGGTGGTCAGAAGAGGACATTGGCTTCCCTGGAACTGGAGTTACATACAGATGGTTGTGAGCCACCATGTGGGTGCTGGGTCCTCTGTGAGAGAACAAGTGCTTTTAACCACCAGGCTGATGCTTCCGACCTCTAGATGAGTTTTTGATGGTACCTTACAGATTGGTTTCAGACAGCTAGCCAGATCTAGTTTTGCCCTGAAAGTAGAATAAATAAAAAGCCCACATGAAGTCTGATGCCTGTCCTTGCAGGTGCGTTCCTCATCATGCTGGGCCTGCCCGCCTGCGTCCTCCTGCTGCTGCTGCAGTGCAGCCAGAAGGACCCCGGGCTGCTCCGCTTCCCTCCGCCTCTGCCGGCTCTCCACGAGCTGTGGGAACCCAGGGTGTGCGGCATTTACCTCCTCTGGTTTTTTGTTCAAGCTCTCTTCCACCTTCTACCAGTCGGGAAGGTAAGGTTTTGGGGTTTCTTGTTTATATGTTTTTTGTTTTTTGAGACGTGGTCCTGGCTGTGTGGCCTTCCTGACTTGGAACTCACTCTGTAGACCAGGTTGGTCCTGAACTCCCAGAGATCTGCCTGCCTTTGACTCTGCAGTGCTTGGATTATAAACATGTGCCACCCTGGTTGAAGGTAGGGTTTTGCTGAAGGGGCATGGTTTTGTGACACTTGACTGGTTTCTTTGTCATTTTTAAAATTTCCAGCCGTTTCAAAGTTAAGCTGTCAGTCATGCACTGAAACTTATTCCTGAGCTCTGTAGCTTTTCTTTTACTAAGCATAACTTTAAAAATATGATTTGGGTTTATCTAATTTCCTATATTACTTTTCTTTTTCAACAAAATACCTGACAAAAGCCAAGGGGGGAAAAAAACCAAACAACCAAAGGATTGACTTTGGCTCAAGCTCTGAGGGTAACGGCTGTCATAGCAGAGGGATGGTGTTGGGGAGAGAGAGGTGGTTGGTCACTTTGCATCAGTGTCAGGGCGGAAGCAGAGAGACAGGGAATACTGGTACTCAGCTTGCTTTCCCGTGTGTGTGTGTGTGTGTGTGTGTGTGTGTGTGTGTGTGTGTGGGTGTTTTTGCCTACATATATGTCTGTGCACTGTGTGCGCAGAACTCAGAGGCCAGAGGAGGCCATTAGATCCCCTAGGACTGGAGGCAGAGTTGGTTGTGACAGTCAGTGTGTGCTGAGGACAGTCCTGGGTGCTCAGGAAGATCAGCCTGTGTCCTTGGTGAGCCGTTGCTCCAGCTCTTCTTTTCTGCAGTATGGGAACCCAGCCCGTGAAACGGAGCCACTCACATTAGGGTGGCCTTTACACTCAGCACAGCCTAGGAACTGCGCTATAGCTCTGCCTAGAGGGTTGCTCCTAGGTGACTCTGAGGGCATTGGATCCAATTTGTGTGTGTGTGTGTGTGTGTGTGTGTGTGTGTGTGTGTGTGTGTACACGTACGTACATGCACGCTGTTGCTGTCTTCAGACTCACCAGAAGAGGGCATCAGATCCGTGAACTGGTTGCTGGGAATTGAACTCAGGACTTATGAAAGAGCAGCCAGTGTTCTTAACCACTGAGCCATCTCTACAGCCCCATATATATATATATTTAATATATATTTAATCACACCTATTTCCAGTTCTAACAGGAAAGAATAAGTTATTTGCTATCAGCCAACTCTTAGTAGAGGCAGCTGAAGAACACCCCCTAAGTATGTTCACTTGTGGGTGCAACATCTTCTATCATTGTCTTCTGAGCTCAGTGGATTTACCAAAAAAAAAAAAAAAAAAAAAAAAACCAACCCCAAAACATAGATTCAGATATTTCCAGTTTTGAGCCTTAGGAACTGTTGTCAAGAACACAGTGTCCTTTTCAGACTCCCATTGCTAAGTGTGGTCTTTCAATTGTTGTACCTTTCCTTAGAGATGTGTTCAAAGAACATGAGCTGCCCTAAGCAGTACATAATTTATTTCAGACCGCATCTTTGCCAGCTGGAAGTTCTGTTAGGAGGGTGGGGCTGTGGACGTGGTGCTGTGGACTCTCACTGTAAATGGCTGTCCGCTCTTACTATCTTACTCTGTTCAGAGTCAGGTGAAAATAACCATGCATACACACAGGCAGATGTTGCGTGTCAGTCAGGAAATCCTCTCTCTATTGTCAGACTAAGGCCAAGACGACACCTGCAATTGAGAAGGATCGCTTAGGGTTTCGACAGTGCTGCCATCTCAGGTTTTATGTTTCTGTCCTGGGTTTCCCTGCCACAGCAGAGGAACAGGTGTTGGGAAGATGATGACATCTTAGTGTTGGACAGCTTCAAGTGAATGGCTACATTTTGATTCTTGGGGATCGATGAGGCTGCCCATTTACTCAGGAGATCTTCTCACCCACTCGGGCACCACTGTGCACTGGGTGTGCCACACATGCTCTTCATAGTGCAGGAGTGTGTGTAGATAGTGGAGCAAGTCAGTGTGTACAGTGTTGACAGCACATTGCCCCATTGAAAAGAACCTCTGTTCTTGTGTTAAACTTGTTTACATACATACATACGAGAAACAGCACGCACATTTTCTTTCTGAGTTTGCATGATCTCACTTCATACATTTTAAGCCCATCGGTTTTCCTGTGGCCTGCCTGCCTGCCTGCCTTCCTTCCTCCCCCCTCACATAAATAAAGACTAAATATAAGGAGACAAGGAAGGAGCCGGGCGTGGTGGCGCGCACCTTTAATCCCAGCACTTGGGAGGCTGAGGCAGGCGGATTTCTGAGTTCGAGGCCAGCCTGGTCTACAGAGTGAGTTCCAGGACAGCCAGGGCTATACAGAGAAACCCTGTCTTGAAAAAAAAAAAGAGACAAGGAAGGACTCAATACTCAGTGCAGGTGATAAATAGTTAAGAAAGGATTTTAAGCAAATTGTTTTTCTGGTTCTAATTCTGTCATGGGTTTTCTGGATATGTGTGTGTAAAAATTTTAAGGCAAACCTCACAAATGAGAGATAATGGGGTTAGATTCTTCTATTATTGATGGGCAGTGGAGAGTTTTGAGCACACTAATATTGTACTGTGTGTGGGATGGTTTGGTGAAGTTGGTTATTGCAATAGTCTTGGTGCATTGAAAACAAATTACATATGTTTTAAGGTAAATCCCTACAGTGGGGTTGTGTCATCAACTACTAGAATACTACTGTGTTTCCTACTTCCTTTCTTGGGTATAATAATGAATTTCAAGAGTTTGAGAAGATTATATACACACATATACATGTATATACACACACATGTATGTGTGTGTGTGTGAATATATGTAAATATGTAAGATGAGCTGGGTGTAGTGCCACACACCTTTAATCCCAGCATTCTGGANGCAGAGGCNGGTGGATCTCTGAGTTTGAGGCCAGCCTCGTCTACAAAATGAGTTCCCGGACAGCCAGGGCTGTTGCACAGAAAACCTGTCTCAAAAAACACAAAGATGATAATGTCCTTTAATTTTTAAATAAAAATGTAATTTTTTGTTTTCTTTTAAGGTTGTAGAAGGAACACCCCTTGTTGATGGAAGAAGACTCAAGTATAGACTGAATGGTGATTTTTCTTAAATACTCAATGACATAATTTTTATAGTTTTTAAATTGTTGGAGCTTATTCACTGGGATATTGAACAGAAGATTATCTTTTAGTAGTTTGAAGAACTTGTAGATAAATTAGCTTATTCCAGTTTATGAAAAATGTGTGTAAAACAGAATAGTACTCTTAGTATCTTCTGTTTTCCTTTTATTTTGAGATAGGGCGTTACCATGTCACCCAGGCTAGCCTGGAGTTCACTTTGTATAACAGGCTAGCCCTTCTGCTTCAGCTTCCTGAGTTCTGACATTACAAGTGTGTGCTACTAGCCTGATTAGTTTTGTTTCCTTTTTCCTTTTAAAGTTTAATTTTTATTTTATGTGTGAGTGCCTGCCTGTGTGTGTGATAAAAATTTTATATATATATATCTATCTCACGTGCCTGGTGCCCATATAAGTCAGAAAAGGGTATTGGGGCCCTTTGGAACTGGAGTTACTGATCATTTTGACATCCTGGGAACCCAGCCTGTTTTCCTAGGTTGAGAAGAGCAGACGTTGCCCCCACCCTTTTATTTATTTATTTATTTATTTATTTATTTATTTATTTATTTATTTATTGTGGTTAGTTAAATATTGTTTTAAAATATTTTGTTTGTGTGTGCCTGAGTGTGTGTTATGTGTGCATCATGTGTGTGTGTAGAGGAAGCTGTTAGACACCTGGAACTGGAGTTACAGGTGGTTGTCAGGCACTGTGTGGTCCTGGGAACTAAACCTGGGTCCTCTGAAAGAGCAGTGTGTGCTCTTAAATGCTGAGTGATGCTCTTCCAGTGCCTAGCGAATACTTTTTAACTAGAGCAATTTCTCCAGCATGCTTCATTTTCTCAATAGCACGTATCATCTGTCTTAGTCAGGGTTTCTATTCCTGCACAAACATCATGACCAAGAAGCAAGTTGGGGAGGAAAGGGTTTATTCAGCTTACACTTCCATACTGCTATTCATCACCAAAGGAAGTCAGGACTGGAACTCAAGCAGGTCAGGAAGCAGGAGCTGATGCAGAGGCCATGGAGGGATGGATGTTCCTTACTGGCTTTACTGGCTTGCTTCCCCTGGCCTGCTCAGCTTGCTTTCTTACAGAACCCAAAACTACCAGCCCAGGGATGGCACCACCCACAATGGACCCTCCCCCCTTGATCAGTAATTGAGAAAATGCCTTACAGCTGGATCTCATGGAGGCATTTCCTCAAGGGAGGCTCCTTTCTTTGTGACAACTCCAACCTGTGTCAAGTTGACAAACGGCCAGTACACCATCATTCAACACATGTCTTAAGGTTTCCCATGGCAGGCGTTCTCGTGGCTCTCAGAGGCTCCCCTGTTGTGTATACATCCCAGTCACTCCCACCTAGAAGCCGCTGCTCCTGTCCTGTGTGCCTGGCTCCAGCTGACTGCCCTCTGAGAGCTGTCTCTTGAATGTGTGTCCACTCTTGTCAACCCTTTGCTTGAAAACTTCATTTTTTCCTATGCTTTTTATACCACAAAGCTGTCGTCAGTATTGCTTCTTAATGAAGGGGAAGACTCGAGGAAGGGTGTGGAACTTCGCTGGAGCTGCAAAAGCAAGGAGAAAGCTTTGGGTTCTTCCTTGCCTCTTTGTTTTATTTTTTTGACAGTTATGGCTTGCCACATCAGTGCCTTTTCTGTTTAGTGGACTTTTCCTGGTGGGCTCCAGTTGTGTGGCTAGCTTGTGTTTAGTACACACTTGGCACTAGGGAGCTAGGCGTGTGGAGTAGGGGAGGCAACTTGGAGCTTGTGTGACAGCTTGTGAAAAGGCTCTTTTGTATGAGTGTCTTGATAGTCAGCACTTGTGCTAGGGCCTTGCTACAGCTTTACCTTCTCAAGACCGATAAAGTGCCATTAACGTGGCTTTAGGGGTCTTTGGTGGTTATCCTTACCAGATTTTCCAGTTTACTAAATGGGTAGAGTGATGTCATTTATTTCTAGAATTTTATGACAGATGCTCTTCAACTTATGATTGTGCTTACATTCACATAAGTCCATCTTACATTGGCCATACCTTTGGTTGAAAAATGTATTTTCTGCAGCTGACCTGCCAGTGTCCTGGCTTAGCAGCACAGACTACTGTAGAGTTGTAGATCAACTGTGATCTGTTGGTCACCGTTGGGATCATTGTACTGTCCAGCACTGGGAGAGGACATTGTATGTTGCTAGTCTGAATCCACATTTGAGTATGGTGCTGGATGTGTCTTGCTTCTGTATGTGTATGATACACTGCCAAACTCCCTGAGTTGAACCACAGGAAGCCAGGAATGGGCTGAGTAAATTTTAATGTTTGGCTTCCGTCTTATTTTCTAGTTTGGGTGGTTGTTCACGGGATTAACCAGCATTCTTAACTGAAATCACTCTGCAGGGTGCTAGATGGGAAGCAGAAATGTTTTGGGGGCTACCTGCCTTCAGGTGCCGAGCTGCATGTCATCCTAGCCGGCTGTGCGCCTGCCTGGGACCGTGTGTTCTGATACCAGACATCTTTCTGTTCTTGCCCAGCTTCTCACTAACGGAAGCTGCCTGTATCATCATCTTTGGCGTGCCCCGGCTCTTGCTGGCTCTGCTGGCCTGCTACAGGCTGTTTACTCACAGGTCTCCTGCGCTTGCTGTGGAGGGCAAGCCCTGCGTAAAGACTTCTCTCCTCTGTTGTCTGTGCTTCTAATGCTACTCCATTTCTTTTTATGGGATTTTACCACTAAGGAAGTTCCTAAGACACGACACTGAGTGATTAATCTGCAGTCTGTGGAGTGAAAAACAGTTGTATTGACCACTTCATAAATTTTATAAGGGTTAAATTATTCTTTGGAGTAAACTTGGTATGTAGAAAACATGGCTTTAGAAAGCAAACTTGTGACGATCCTCTTTATCAGGCTTAGAAATCCTCTTACTAATGACCATGACTTGTTTGACTGTTAATTGAAACATAATTTGAGCCGGGCGGTGGTGGCACACGCCTTTAATCCCAGCACTTGGGAGGCAGAGGCAGGCGGGTTTCTGAGTTCAAGGCTGGCCTGGTCTACAAAGTGAGTTCCAGGACAGCCAGGGCTATACAGAGAATCCCTGTCTCGAAAAACCAAAGAAAAAAAAGAAAAGAAAAAAAAAAAGAAAAAGAAATATAATTTGATGACTTAATGTGGAACATACCTAAGCACTTCAGCTCTTGTAAGAAAAATGATTTCTTTAGCCAAAAGGTGAAATTGTGCACTCCTGTCCCCAGATTGGGCAGGCAGTACCAATAGACTGGCTTGTCTCCTGGGGCTTTCAGTCTGCTGGCTGCCTGTGCATCAGAGTGGAGCCTAGTGTGGCCATGTGTTGGGATTACAAGTGAGAGTGACCACATTTGGTTTCCCCAGGTTTTATTATCGCCACTACTATGAGGGTAGGGCATCTAAATATTCATTTCCTATGTGGCAGAATGTGACTAGAACCTTTTTATACCATTACCAACTAGTGAGTTCCAACATAAATATTTATAACTCTACCATAAGATTATTCTGCTGTGAGGTAGTGGCATTAGACTTGAAAATGTGTTCTTGTACATCTCTTTTGGGAGCTACTTATTTGACTTTGGACTCTGAACGTTGGAGTAGTGAGTGCATTTTGAGATTCTTTTCAGTTTAACAGTAAATTTCAGCTTTGCTTTAATTAACAGTGGATAAAGGTGGTTCATATTGCCAAAGAATGTTAGCATTCTTCAAAGACAGTACAAGAGATGTGGTATTTACAATGAAGATTGTACCTTAAGGACATTGCTTATTTGCATGCATATGAAAATAATCTGGATAATGAAATTAAGTTTTAAATAAACAGAAAAAACACTGCATTGGCTGGTAGCTCCTGTGTTTGGGGGAGGGGTGTCTTTTTGAGCCCAGGAATTTAAGGCCAGCTTGGGCAACCTAGTGTGACTTGTATCAGAAAACCCCCAAATGTAGCCCCAGGATGAGTGTTGTTAATTAACTCTGTTCTCCCTCTGTAAAGGACTGTATGCCTTTGTCCTGACGGCTGCAGCCCTGGGAGCAGCTGTCTCCTGGGGCGTGGAGCTGTGCGATCTGTACACTCACTTCCTGCAGTTGGCGCTGGCAGCCACCGGGTTCTCTGTGGTCCTGAGTGTTTACCTCTATGTGCGCTCTCTGCGAGCCCCGAGGGAGGAGCTGTCACCAGCCAGTTCCGGTGAGCAGTTACATCATGGGTTACACGGCTGTGTCGGGAGCCTGGGCAGCCATGGCTACTCTTGAGGAGATTGTTTTTTGTCTAGTTTAATTTGGGGAAATAAAGAGACATAGAAAACAAGTGAAGAAAAAAATTGAAGGCAAAATTTAAGTTTTTTTTTTCTCATGCTTTTCTATTTAGTTCTCATTAACTCTAAGTTATTATGTGACTAAAATCCTTCAGCAGCTCTGACTCTCTGTCTACTTTTGTCAAGTAGTAAGTTCCTTCAAAACAAAACAAAAAAACAGGCTGCAAGTTATTTGGTTCGGACCTAAGATATTTTTTTGTTTTGTTTTGTTTTTCGAGACAGGGTTTCTCTGTATAGCTGTCCTGGAACTCACTTTGTAGACCAGGAGTGGCCACCACGCCCGGCTCTAAGATATTTTTTTAAAGTTTCCTATGGACTGGGTGTGGAGACATACCGTTAGTCTGAGCACTTGTCAGGCAGCTGCAGGATTTCTGTGAGTTTGAGGCCCTCCTGATCCAAATAAAGTTCCAGGCCAGCCAGGACTACATAGTGAAACCTTGTCTCAAAAATAAAACAAAACAAAAGGTCGTATGTTTAAAAATAAACCTGTAGCGATCTGTCACGTGAGCTCTCAAGATCAGTGGCAGCCCTGGCTTCCTAGTCCCGTCCTTCGCTTCCACCTCTGCAGTCTGTCTCCTCAGGGAGCAGAGGCCTAAGGTACCTTGTTGAGGTAAACACTTTCTCCTTCCAGGAAACGCTGTCTACGACTTCTTCATTGGCCGAGAGTTAAACCCGAGACTTGGTGCTTTCGATCTCAAGTTCTTCTGTGAGTTGCGCCCTGGATTGATTGGATGGGTATGTCTTTTTTTAAATAATTTCAATGGTATGACTTCATCTTGTATTTAGAAGGAAATGTAGGCAATTTTTAAAGATAATAGTTTTTCCTAGTTGTGTCTTAACACAAAATATTTTCTTACTATATTTATTTATTTATTACTGGTTTACTGGTTTTAAGAGAACTTGTTGGGAGCTGGAGAGATGGCTCAGTGGTTAAGAGCTCTGACTGTTCCTCCTAAGGTACTGAGTTCAAATCCCAGCAACCACATGGTGGCTCACAACCATCCGTAACAAGATCTGACGCCCTCTTCTGGTGTGGCTGAAGTCAGCTACAGTATACTTACATGCAATAAATAAATAAATAAATAAATAAAAAAGAGAACTTGTTACAGATTGTTAAACATCACAGATTTTTTTTTTTAATTTTTATTACATATATCTAGGAAGTGATAGTGTAGATGGAATAATGTAAAAATTAGTTTCTTTTCCCTTTTCAGTAAAGCCTTATTTGATCCAGTTTCAGACTTGGAGGACAATTAGACATAGAACCAAGGCTCCCATTTTCTTTCTCCGGATTCCTGTACCAACAGTCCAGGCCAGGACAATGTTACCAAGGAGATCCGTCACTTACTGGGGTCATTGGTGCTTACCTATTGCTCCATTCTTCCATCTTGGTCCCCTCTCACTATCCTGGTTCCTTAGGCTCTTGTGACTGTCACTGTTTGTTCGTAAGACCATCATTCCACTGTTCTTGATCAGAGACCCCATGTGTTGTCAGGAATAGCAGATAAGTGACACCCGTCAGGGTTGAGGCATCTTGTTCTCTGGTGGCCATGGTGGTGTGCACTGGGGGTCTCAGCTCTGCTTGTCCGTGCCAGTGCCTTTGAGGCTATTGTCTTCTTGCCTCTCTTCCCAGGTGGTTATTAACTTGGTGATGCTTTTGACGGAAATGAAAATTCAGGAGCGAGGTGCTCCGTCCTTGGCAATGATCTTGGTTAACAGTTTCCAGCTCTTATATGTGGTGGACGCCCTCTGGAATGAGGTAATTTGTTGGATTTTCAAGGTTTTTTATATTTATTTACTTTTGAGGTCCTAGTATTCTATGCTGGTTTGAACTTGTGACCTTCCCACCTTGGCCTCCCACACTGGGATTATAGGAGTGTATTTTGTACCTGCACAAGATAGTTAATTTTAAAAAGAGATGAATTCTTGGAGACCATGAAGTCAAGCAGCTTTTTGAGAGTTGATGAATGATTTGGTTTTCCTCTGGGGAGCTCTCGAGTTGCTTATATACAGAATTAGGGCAGTATAGCTTGCTTCTTCTATAAGCTTGTGTTGATAAAGATGAGGTGGTTCAAAGGGCCTGTGTATGAACAGTGGTGGGTGTGTCAACAACTCTATTCAGAAATGACTTTCTAAGTAGTTAACATTCTGACATCTAGGGTGTGAGCCTTAGGGCCTGGATCCATGAGCTCTGACTCTTGCCTAGTATGATCTGGGCAGGAACTCTATGAGAGTTGGTTCTTCCCACAGATATATTTTGAACCATTACTTTTTGCTAGGCACTGTGGCATGTACATTTGAAAAATGAGAGGCTTACAATGCAGGGGAGATTGTAGGATGAGAAAGGCTGTTCAGGGAAGGGACTGAAGCTGGGAGTGGAGGAAAGTGAGGTCAGGGAAGTCCTGGGCAAAGGCCTGAGAGGGTTTTAGACGTCTGTTACAGAGGGACTTTTGTGGGAGAGACGGGATGGGTGGGATACAGTGACTTAGGCCAGAGCAGCTGGACCTGCCTTTCCATATTTTGGTGTGCCTTCACTTAATATACTTGACCATAAGCTAGTACTTTAACCATAAGATGGTTTTCTTTCTTCCCACTTGTCATTTTAGGAAGCACTGCTGACCACCATGGACATCATGCACGACGGCTTTGGCTTCATGCTGGCCTTTGGGGATTTAGTGTGGGTTCCGTTTACCTACAGCCTCCAGGCCTTTTACCTGGTCAGCCATCCCCATGACTTGTCCTGGCCATTGGCTTCTGTCATCATTGCTCTGAAATGTGAGTGCTGGTCTCGGCCTCTGTTCAGTCCGAGGCACTGTGTTTGCTGTTTTCTGGTTGGTGTCTGTCGCATGCTGTCTTACTTGATCACAGGCTTGAAATAATTTATGATGGATAAGTGCTGAAAAAGTTCTCAAGTTTGCAAAGAGAGGGAATACATGCTAGCTCTCTACTAGTTCTTGCAATAGAACATCTTACTTTTATTGTTAAGCAATTTAACTTAAAATGAATTCCTTTAGGAATAATTTCTGTCAAATGCCTGCATTTTTAAAAGAGATCTTAAAAATAAAATTGGTCTTTATTCAGCTTTTGGTCTCACTGTATAAACAATAGCAGCGACTGTGGCCTCAGCAGCTCAGGCAATGCACTGAAGGCCTCTGTGCAGGAGAGGGGAGTGGTCCTCTGGGGAGTGGTTCATACAGGATGGGAGACTGGCTGAATGAGCCGGCAGCACATGTAAAGGGTGGTCAGGGGCAGAGAGACAGGTCCAGTTTGGCTGCTGTGAGTTCTACCAGACCTAATGGTTTTCAGTTTAGATGGTTTTCCTTTACTTGTTGTTTAAGTAATCTTCCAAAACCTCCTGGGTAGGAAAAGGGCCACTGAACTTCAAGTAGAGCTGGCTTCATGACATTGATGAGTGTCTGTAATGGAAGAGGAACTCTAAGCACTTTGTTAAAATGACGGTGTAGTTTCTCCATTGGTTTGATTATTCGTGTCAGTGGCTCCTGAGTTATCCAGCATAGACTGCATCTAAAAGAGACGCTGAAGTGGAGATTTGGTATTTCTTGTTATTCAGACCTTGTCATAGTAGTTCCATGTTAGAGCCTGTTGAAATTTGAATAAATCTCCCAAGTGGCAGGGGAGGGGAGGTATGGGGGTGGGCAGGGTTTTACCCTGAGGTGCAAACACTGTTTTCTGACTCAGCTAATTAATATTTTACTGAGGAAATATGCTCTGGCTGAAGGTCTCAGACTAGCAGATAAGGTAGCCTGTAGTCACTGTCACTGTTGCAGTCTCAGACACTGTTCTTTGTGGGCATGACTGGCAGTGTTTGCCTTCAAGATGGATGATGACAAATGAGATTTTAGATGCTAGATTACTTCTAAATTACTAACAGGAAAATATTTTAAAATTGCAGTGTGTGGATATATAATCTTCCGCTGTGCAAACTCTCAGAAAAATGCATTCCGGAAGAATCCCACTGATCCAAAGCTTGCACGTAAGGACTGACTTTTAATTTGTTGATTTATATTTATTGTGTGTAGATTTTTATGCCTTTATTAGAAGTCATTAAAATAGGTTTTGTTTTTATATAGATTTAAAGACCATTCATACGTCCACGGGGAAAAGCCTGCTTGTTTCTGGATGGTGGGGCTTTGTTCGCCATCCCAATTACTTGGGCGATCTCATCATGGCTCTGGCGTGGTCCCTTCCCTGTGGTAAGCAGCTCAGTGGCAACGTGACTTTCTCGGGACAGAGATATGTCTATCATTGCTTGCAGGTCTAGGCTACTCCGGGGTCTACTCTCCTGGTGTCTAACATGTGCTGTCTACCTTCTGAGGGGATTGGGGATGTTTTGAGATAGTTTTTCTGAGGAGACTGTCATGGAACGTTTGGTTTGGCATACCTTGGCTTTCAGTGTGTTTGAGGAATCAGGGGACTCACTGAGCCACTGTGGTTCTGTGCAGGCTTCAACCACCTCCTGCCCTATTTCTACGTCATCTACTTCACCGCGTTGCTTATCCATCGAGAGGCCCGGGATGAACACCAGTGCAGGAGGAAGTACGGCCTGGCCTGGGAGAAGTACTGCCAGCGAGTGCCCTACCGCATATTCCCCTACATTTACTGACCTGTGCTGCTTGCCGGGCAGCTCAGACCTCTCCCAGAAACAAGGGAAGTCCAAATGAACTAATGTGATGCACTGACAGGATCTCTAGGTTTGGTTTGAGTCAGGACTATAGAGCCAAATAGTACATTCTTTTAATGTAGTTGAGTTTATTCTTATTAAAGTATGGCAGTTAATGTAAGGGGAATTACAAAGATGGTAAATTTTGCTTACTAATAGGAAATTTTTAATCCCTAAAAATCTTAACTTTTATTTTTGTAGGGTTTTTTTTCCTTTTTGCCATTTGATTTTTCTTAATTGAAAACTCTTATTAAAGTACATCTATGTTTCATTGTACTTAGAACAGAATTCTCTTTAAGTCAGTTATTAGTACATCTACATTTCATTGTGCTTAGAACAGAATTCTCTTTAAGTCAGTTTATTAGTCTATAAATCAAGCAAAACCCAGCCCAATATTGGTGGTATATCTGAAGAATAAGGGCAGATTACTTGCAGGACCTGTTTAAAGGAAACCATTCGTAGCAGTAACTCCACCTCAGCCTTTAAAAGTGCATTGGGAAATATAAACACGTAGACTACTTTTATGTAATATATGGTGACTTTTGATTTTTCTGTACAGTTTTTGAATATGAGATAATTGTCAGAACCTAAGTAGTTTTTTAACAGAATATTTTCAGTGTTTTAAATTAAGTTTTGTAAAGTAATGTGAATTTAAAAGTGTAAAGCAATTACAATTCATTTAAAGTTAAAACATAGGAAAGTTATTTTTCTTTATCCAAAGTTTGTGAATTTGGCTTTGCTACCTCAATTTGCAGGTGTGTGTTTGCCTTTATAAACTGTTGCAAATAGGAAAAAAAAATATATTTTTGAGTAACAGCGCTATTTAAACATTTTTACACACATTGGTGTTGGAAAAAATGCCATTTTAGGCTACTATTTTTATATATTTTTTGACTTAAAATTCAACAGTGTTTTTGCTACTGTTTAGCTAATACAGTTTATACTATTTTGTATTCTTTATGTTTTTAGAACTCTAGAAAGGAGTTCTACCTGATACAACTTTAAGTTTTCTCTCTGTTTAATAGATGTGTATAAGCTGGTTGTAGCCTAGTGCTAGTGAGGTTGGTTAGTTTCCAGTCACTGCTGGAGCAGGACATGTGGCAAGTTCACTAGATTTTTTTATTCAAAGCTGCATTGTCCTCAGAGTAAACATAAGGATGCAGTATATAGAGTACATTTGGGTTTCTATTACACATATCACATGTGAGCTAGATGCAGAATGTTCACATCATCCTGCTCCGTAGCTTAGAGTGTAAAGTGGCTGTGCTCGTCCGATCGTGACGTGCTGCACTCTGCAGTCTCTAACCCTTCACTGTTTTACTAGTCCTAAGGTGTTCAGGTGTTTTTCTGTCATGCTTTCGTTTCTACTGCAATCGACATGGTCTGTGTTAATAAGCTTACAAGGAAACTTGGGGTTCTTTGCCTGGTTCTGAAAGGGCAGGCAGTGCCACAGTATCTGGATATTAGGTGCAAGTTGTTTTTAATTTGATGTTTGGCAAGCTTTGTAATAAAATTTTGGTTGGAAACAGAAAGTTGAAAATAAAGAGTTGCTGTTAGAGCCTCATTTCTCTCTGCCACAGCTTTGGGATTGCCGACAGCAAGATGGCCAAGTCTGTTTTGCCATACCACTCCCCTCCCTGTTTTCCTTTTTTGAGTCTTTCTGAACTGTAGGAACCCAGGGACTGACTTAGCAAAGATGCTAGAGCCTGACTCAGTGGTGGCTCACCCCTGTCACTGCAGCAGGTCAGGAGGATCTTTGTATTTGAGGCCATCCTGGGCTAGAGAGGGAGACCTTGTCTTAAAAAAATTCCAACCATGGAATCTGAGGGTCTAGGGGTAGGGATAGAATTCCTAAAACTGGTCGTGTTTTCTCTTTGCTATTTAAGAACACCAAGTGCTTAAAACTGTTATAGGTTCTGTAACACTTTGAAGCAAATATATATGCATAGCAGAAGCCTCTGTGATCTATGAAAGACCGCACAGCCACTGCTTGCCTGTTGACGTCTCCCACACATCTGCTAGGTTTGGCTAGGCACCTGCGTGTGACCGTCCTCATGCATGGATGTGTAGGAAGAGCCCAGACTTAGACTGGTTTGCTGTGGGTGTTTATTCATTCATTCTTCTCACACAGCAGTGCAACCTGCATGGTGATCCAGTGACTAGGAGGTTTCTTCGTGGGTAAATGCACTGATGTTAGCACAGGTGTTGGTAAGCCAATTGTGTTTCTTGACCTCTCGGGCGTGTAGTAAACTGGACACTCAAAAGTTTGCAGTTCTGAGGCTGTCTGCTCAGAATCCTGGGAGGGGGAGGGTTCAGTAATCTAAAAACAAAGATTCTTAGTCAGTTCACAGTTAAAACCAATAGATGACATTTTCTATGAGTATATTTGACGATATTTGTTTTTGCACTGAACATATCTAATGATAGGGTAGTTGCATGTTGAAATTGTGCCTAGAGAAGTTAAAGCAGTGATAACGTGATAACTTGGTGTACCTGAGAGGCAACACTGGACATCAGTTTTAGCCTGTTTTTAGGTCTTGAACAGTATTGTACTGTTTTGTCTAACGTACATTATTACATTTCCCTCATGAGATCATGAGGTAATGAGAATTCACAAGTTTGGTTTTTCCTTACCAAGTCTGGTGATTACCTTTGTTGGCAAAAAGAGCATGTCGGGAAATTCACAGCATAACTGAGTGGGCAGCGAATCTTCCAGCACTTCCTGTTCAGGATCCCATCGTGCCCCCTCCATGAATAAACCAAAAATGTAAACTCCTTTGGGAGAGTGGTCCTGGTGTTGCTAATGAGAGAGGGGAAGGGTCAGGGAACTTCTTTCACAAGTCATGAGCCTCGGCTAAGATTGCCCCCCCGACCCCCGCTGCCCTGAATGCTTAGGGGAAACCAGAGGGAGAATGCAGCTGTGAGAGGAGTCAGCAAGTTGTGCTCAAACCTGCCTGCTTCTCCTACGAGGCTCCCTCACTTGGGAAAGATTTGGAAATTGAAAGCAGGCGGGGAACAATTCTGTAGCATCATTGATACAGGAAAATTAAGTCTTTAACTTGAAATAAGAGTTTGGGTTTATGGCTGGACGTGGTGGCACACACCTTTAATCCCAGCAGGTGGCAGAGGCAGGAGGATAGCTGAGCTTTGAGGTCAGCCTGGTCTACAAAGTGAATTTTAGGACAGCCAGGGCTACACATTGAAACCCTGTCTCTGTCTCTGTCTCTGTCTCTCTCTCTCTCTCTCTCCCCCCCCCCCCCACACACACACCACACACACAGAGTTTGGGTTTCTGAACCCTTAGGTAGAAAATACCAGCAGCTCCAATATCACATGTGTCCAGGGTAGCAGATGGGCTATACAGCTGCTGATCTGGGGTTTGGGTGCAGGACAGATGAGGCCTGCACTGCTCAGGAGCCTTTATTCTTCTGGTGAATCTGGCAAGCCCTTGAGGCAAAGTGGGCACTGATGTCCAGGGTCACATCACTGACATGGAGAGGCCACAGTATGCTCAGGGACCTTCTGTAGCCTGTGCGTTCTGGAATGTGCACATGCCGAGGTGCAGGCCAAATGTCTAAAGTTGTATTTTCACTTTATTCTACAGGAGTTTTCCTGGGAATTGTTTTGTATAATGTCTCCTCTTTTCCCCTTACCATTTATGTAAATGACAGAGTTCACCCAATGCACCTGACCTGTTCTTGAGATGCCTTTTCTTATAAATCATGTTCATTGCTTATAATTTGCACACTTGATAATATGATTTCCACTTATAATTCCATGATTTGCCATGGTATTCTTTTGAGACAGGGTTTCATGTGGCCCAGGCTTGCCTTGAACTTTTAGTAATTGACGATAACCTTGGACTGCTAATCCTCGTACCTTCCCTGAGTTCTGGGATCATAGTGTGGGCTGCCACCCTGAATGTGGCCGTGAAATATGTAGGCCTTTTTTCTCTGAGGAGCATAGTTTGTAAGTAATTCTCCAGAGAGCCATTTAAAAGTAAATGGAAGCTATCTTAATTTGCCCTAAATTGAAGTTGGTTCTTAGTGTAAAGCAGAAGGAAGTGAGAACCTGCTTACTTGACGCTCACGTCTGTCCTTCTGGTCTCAAAGTTTACATAAGTGGTTTCTCTACCGCGCTTCAGACTGACTTTACATTCCTAGTCTCATCTCTAAACCTCACCCCGTTCAGTCTTCACTCCCCCAGCAGAGACTCTAGGACTCCTGTTTTCAAACCTTATAGTGACTCAAGTTAGGCTCAGTATTTCTTCTGCAGAGAACTTCTGTTAACCATCAATTGTTTCTGTAGTTGGCTCCCCCGCAACCCCCAAACATAAACCCAAGGGAAGACAGTTCATTATGAAGGTTGAACAACAAGAATAGGAAAAAGAGGAGCATTATGAACCAGAGGGCATGTGCTCTCCAATAGATGGGCACAACACTCATGAGTGACACTCCATGCCCTCTCCCCACAGAGCGACAGATACTCCACCCAACACTCCATAAGCTTTTCAATACTAGAAAACACGAGGCACAGAAATGCCAGAGTCCCCAAAGAAGCAAAAGAAATTCAAAACATGTACAAGAACATTACAAAACCACCTCAAGCCGGGCGTGGTGGCGCACGCCTTTAATCCCAGCACCTGGGAGGCAGAGGCAGACAGATTTCTGAGTTCGAGGACAGCCAGGGCTATACAAAACAAAAAACAAAACAAAACAAAAAACCAAAAACAAAACCATCTCAAGATACAGCCAGGAAAGTCACCAAACTGGATCAAGGAAGAAATTAAAATTAAATCCTTAGAATCAAATGAAACCGAGAACATTGTGGGTATAGTGTAGGCAGCAGTCCTGAGAGGACTCTGCTTACAGTAAAAATAGATTCTAATGAAATGACCTGATGCATTATCTCCAAGCTCTAGAAAAATCCAGGAGCAGCTAAACCCATGTCCACAGATGGCAACAAAGAATATGGAACAGAGCAGGTGAGTGAGGAAAAGAACAGCATGCGACAGTAAGCAGACAAACAGGTTAACAAGACTGACCGAGGGGACCAAAAGGAACACAAGGTGCAAACTAGTAAAGCCAATGACAGGGAGTTGCTATGGCAACTGGTGAAAGCCACATCGTTAGGAATGCTTTGAAAACTTAAGATTCCAACAAACGGGAAAATTTAGACAAAATGAGTAAAATTTTAAGTGCATATGATTTAACAGAAATTAAAGCCAGAATATATTAGTCTAAACACACCCATAGCAAACTAAGATAAAGCATTGCTTACAAGTCTTTACAAAGAAACGGCTGGAGAAGGAGTATGCTGCGAAGTCTACCAAGCTCTCAAGGGAGGCCTGATACCGGCACTTGTCAGATTGCATCAGGCTGGACAGGAGGAACAGCACCAAGCTTTCTGTGGGCCTGAACTCAGACAAAGACAAGAAAACTACAAGGCAGTCTCCTCAACATAGATGCAGAAGGCTTCACAAAGTAATTGCAAGCTGACTTCATGATCAGGTTATGATCATAGCTGACTTCATGTTAAGATCATAGCTGACTTATGATCATGTTAAGATTATAGCTGACTTCATGATCATGTTAAGATCATTTATCACAGGGCTGGGCGTGGTGGCACACGCCTTTAATCCCAGCACTTGGGAGGCAGAGGCAGGTGGATTTCTGAGTTTGAGGCCAGCCTGGTCTACAAAGTGAGTTCCAGGACAGCCAGAGCTATACAGAAAAAAAACCCTGTCTCAAAAAAAAAAAAAAAATCATATATCACAGACAAGCTGGTGTCATCCCAGGGATGCAAGGTTGGTTTGACATATGAATCAATAAAAATATAATTCATAAATTAAAGACAAATCACATAATCATCTCAAAGAAGTCATGATAAAAATCCTGAGTAAACTAGGAAAAGACAGCTTTCTTATTGTAATAAAGGGGGTAACACAAACTTATAGCCAACATTATGCTAAAGATGGAAAATAGCATTTTTTTCTTGGCACAGACAAGGGTGTCTATTGTCTTTACTCATTGAAAAAGGGTTCTATAAGAAGAGAAAGGTGTAAATGCAATAAATCAGGAAGAAAAACTGTCTTTCTCCCCCCTCCCCCCACCTTCTGTGTTAAAGACCATGACCAAAAGCAACTTAGGGAGGAAAGGGTTTATTCATCTCATCTCAGTCCACTGAGGGAAGCCAGGGCAGCAGTTGAAGCAGGGCAGGAACCTGTAGGCAGGAACTGGAGTAGAGACTGGAGGAATGCCACTTATTGGCCTGATCCCCATGGCATGCTCCGTCCACATTCTTAAGCAACCAGGATCATCTGCCCAGGATTAGCACTTCCCCCAGTGAGCCGGGCCCTCCCATCAATCATAAGTCAAGGAAAAGCCCTATAGACTTCCTACAAGCCATCTGACTCAGGCGTTTTTCTCTACTGAGGTTTCTTCCCAGTCCCAGATAGCTTTACGCATGTCAAGTTGACAAAATGAAACTTACAGGGTGACTAACCAGGACACTATCCCTTTTGGCAGTTAACATTTCATCTTTAAAAGATTTTACAGACTCCACCAAAAAGCAGCATTAAAAAGCTTTCAGAAGAATAGCATGATACAAAGTCAGCATTCAAAAATAAGTAGATTTTCGTGGGTGAGGTGGCCCATGCCTTTAATCCCAGCACTTGGCATCCTGGGTTCCAGGCCAGCCTGGTTTACATAGTTCTAGGCTAGAATGCATCTACTTAGTGACTTCCAGGACAGCCAGTGTTACATAGTGGGTGAGACTGTCTTAAAAAATAGAACAGAAACGCAAGTGAGCAATGATAACAGCAAAAAATCAGTAGCTCTTATATACATCAAAACTGAACTTGCTGATAGAGATAACAGGAAATGCATCCTTTTTACAGTAACCTAAAAAGTAAAAATGTCTGGGAATAAACCCAACCATGGAGATAAAAGTCTCCTGAGAAGTTTTAAGATACTGAAAAAAGAAATTGAAGACATCAGATGATGGAAAGACCTTCTATGCTCCTGGATTGATAGACTGTCAAAATCGCTGTGCCTCTAAAAGCAATCTGCAGATCCAATACACATCTACCAAAATTCCAATGGTAGTCTTCCCAGAACTAGGGTTTTCATACCCCTAGAATCTGTATGAAAACACTAAAGATCACAGATAGCTAAAGCAACTCTAAGCAGAAAGAACACAGCTGGAGGTGTGACATTGCTACCTAGCTGCAACATTATAGATGACATTGTAGGCACAAAAGCACACAGAGACATGAAGACACAGAACTGTGAACACTTACATTCCATCTATACAGCTAAATGAGCCAGGCCTTTAGTCATAGATGGAGGCTGGACCCTTTCCGGTTCTTTAGCACCCAGTACCTGGAAAGCTCTCCTGACTATGTTGAGCCTCTTCTGGAGAAGTTTGGAGATATCATCCTCTTGAGTGACATTGGTATTATAAATTACTTTGTGAGTGAAAGTGAGGGCGTCCATGGAGATTCCTTGCGCTCTTCCATAGTCTTGAAGCACAGCAGTAAGAAAGGCTTTGAAGAAAAACAATGTCAAAGTTCTGGTAAGCCCCAGGTTTCCTGTGGGGTAGGCACTATGGCTGCCCCGTGGAGATGAAGGGAAGAGGCAGGGAGGAAGGATAATGTGGTTTTGGTATTACATTACTCCTAGATAAAACATTCCATTTTACAGGGAAGCTTGGTAAGAAGCAGAATGTTCTAAAGGAGAAATATTCCATCCTGCAGTGAACCTTAAAACTCGGGAAGTAAGCAATTCAGAAGCTTTAGGAAGTTTCTGAAATTGACTAGTTTCACCATAACTCCTCCCCCCTCCCAAGTGTCACTAAACAGCAAGAATTGCTGAGAGATACTCTCAGGCATGCTGGACATCCTGGGCAAGGCACTCTGGCTTGTTGAGCTGCCTGCAGGCTGTGCAGTGAGCTCTAGGACCATAGCTTTTATGAGCCATCACCTAATGTATTGGTTCACTGAGTTTGGTCTTTGGTGGTGTCCTTATCTTGGTTGGTTCCCTATCTTCTGTGAATAGATGCTTGTTGACACTTACCCAGGAATAGTGTCACACACCATGGGGTGAGCCCGAAGGGCACCAGTGGAGCCAGCCACATACACTTTCAGGTCTGTGACACGGGTTATTCTGTAGGTCCTTTGTGCAGGGAGAGGGGTCCCAGTGCTAGTCCCTGAGCCTTGGCTGCTCTTAACTTTGGCTCATCACTGTGCCTTGGTCATAGAGCTAGGTCATTGGGGAATGAGCATGTGGTCCCGGCAATGTCATAGAGTAAGGAGAGTCCCTTTCTTTCTGGGCTTGCTAACCTGCCTGTATTTTACCCTGGGTTGCATGGAGGGGGAGGGTACAGATGATAAGGACAAGGTCGAGCCTTCATGATGATTCCTTTATCCCTCTGAGCTAGAGGTGGCCTTGAATTCTTCTGAGCTCTGTCTGCCCTGTCACATCATCTCAAACAGGAAGGCCAGCTGGTTCTGCCTCCCAGCTTCTCCTATCTGCCTCCTTCTCTCCTGGCCCAGGATCCCCGACTGAAGCTACAGCCAGCTTTTGACTGGGACAAAGTAGACTTCTCTATGGCCAAGGCCAAGGCCGAAGTTGAACTCCAGCCTCCAAAGCCCTCCTTCTGTCTTATCATCAGTGTCTGACTAACCTGCCTGGCTCCCGCCACCCCTCCCTCTCTCTCCTTCCCACTCTTCCTCCTTCCCTCCCTCCTTCCCTTCCCTTTCCTTTCCACTCTTCCTCCTTCCCCCTCCCTCCTTCCCTTCCCTTTCCTCTCTTCCTCCCTCCCTCCTTGTATCTCTCCCTCTCTCCCTCCATTTTTTTTCCTGATTTTTTTCTCTCTCTTCATTGCATCAACTCCCTGATGTCTCCCTTACTGTCATCTTTATGGCTTCAGGCCACACTTGCTGTCTGTGGATCTTGTGTCTGTACTTGGTTAAACAGGTTACTCTTAAGTCAGGCTAAATTAAAAACATAGTCACTTGGGTGAGTCCTTCAAAGTCCTCTAAGTTACTAGGTAGGTGTAGGACTTTGGGCAGGTTTCTGAACCTCCCCCCCTTTTTTTTAAGATTTATTTATTTATTTATTATATGTAAGTACTCTGTAGCTGTCTTCAGACACTCCAGAAGAGGGCGCCAGATCCTGTTACGGATGGTTATGAGCCACCATGTGGTTGCTGGGATTTGAACTCCGGACCTTTGGAAGAGCAGTTGGGTGCTCCTACCCACTGAGTCATCTCACCAGCCCCTCCCTAGAACCCTTTAAAAAAATATTTTTTTCTCTTAGATTTCTCACTTTATATATGAGCGTGTTGCTTTCATTATTCCTGTGTACCACATGTGTTATATATGAATGAGCGTGTTGCTTTCATTATGCCTGTGTACCACATGTGTTATATATGAGCGTGATGCTTTCATTATGCCTGTGTACCACATGTGTGCTTGGTGCTTCTGGGGGTCAGAAGATAGGATGTTCTGGCACTAGAGTTATGAATGGTTGTGAAGTGCTACATCAGTGCTGGTAACCAGACTTGGGTCCTCTCCAGGATGACTGCTGAGCCATCTCTTCAAGGCCTCAGGTGAGTTCTTTTTTCCCTAGCTAGACATACAGACTACAACAACCTTCAAAGACCACGGAGGGAACTGTCTGAACAGAACAGGGCTGGTAGCCTGTGGTGCTGGCTGTGTGGATGCTGCTTATTGTCCTCTTCTTCTGCCTGGGCAATACTTCCTGGCAAGTGGCAAGTCTCATCTTCAAGTCCCTTCCTTAGTGGCCTTCAGTGGCCATCGGTTAGGATCTCCCTGTTTTATGTACTAAGGAATGATTTGTTCATGTATGGGCTCATGGGAAGTCACCCATTCATTCCTCAAATATTGACTGTGAGTGTCGCTGGTGTTGGACAAGTTAGGTACTGGGGGTGCCACAGAGATAAAGGAAACCCAGCCTACCCCTGTGGAGCTTAGTCCACTGTGGCTTCCTCTCAGGTCCCTATGGGCCTTGGCTCCCTGCTTCATATTCCACTTAGTGTCTGTGCTGAGCAGGCAGGCTACAGCAGACATATGGCCATCAATTCTTGTTAATAAGCGTCTGAGGTACAGTATTTTCTCTTGTTGTAGGCATTAGAGAGGGTCTTAGTTCTGGGTCTTCAATAGAACGAACCTTGCCAAGGCCTAGTGGGTCCTTGGGTATCTCAAGTTATCCTAGAGATAGGGAGAGGTGGTAGGGGAAGACAGGCTCAGGGCCCATGGGCCTGCAGGCTAGTGGACTGGAGTGGCTGCGTGCAAACACGCCAGAGCCAGATGTGAGTGTGCCCTGGGCGAGAGCACTCACCTTGTGGGGAGAAGAAAGCCGAGAGCCAGTATCGTGCAGGGAACCCATCAGTGATTTCAATCTTGAAGTCAGCGGGACGTCTGGATTTCTGGCCCAGCTGTCTCCAGGTTGTTATAAACAACATGTACCTGGTGAGAAGTCAGGGGCAGGGCAGGGTATCTGAGGGCATGGTCGCTGCTCCCTCTCAAGTGGCCTTGGCAGCCACCACTGGTCTACTAGAGAGTAGCTCTGACCACTGACCCCGTCTACCTCAGCCTCGGTTTTATACTTTGAAGGACACGGGGCATAACTTGAGGCGTCTTAGGGGAAAGGGAGGGTGGACTGCGGAAGCCATGGATTTGGAAACACCTGCTGGGCTGGGAGCAATCTGAGTATTTGTTTCTGAGTTGCAGGCTTTGCCCATGGTTGGGACTCGTGTGTCTGGGCACAGGCTGGGACACAGAACCTCTGGGTTTGCATTGCAATACTTCTGTATTCTAGTTGTGACACCTTGGGTAGATCATTTCCTGTGCTATGGCTTATTCCTTCCTGAAACAGGATGATGACAGGGTCGGTACCCACCCCCTACCATGGGATGACTGTGAAACTGAGTCAGGGAGACACAACCAGGGTTTTTCACACACTATGCCACATTCCCCCGGGGTCACTTTTCCAGGCAGAGTGCCGGATGGCGGGGAGAAACATACTTCCAGCTCTCAGCATGGGAAGACATTGCACGGGAGCCCAAATTCCAGGTCCCTGTTCTCTCATCCCAAAAGGAAGGGGTGAGAAGAAAGAAAACCCATGAGAGTGCATCATGTAGTGAGGTGAGTGGGGAAGCCGGCAAGCTCTAGCAGAAGCCGGGAAGGAAGGAGAAGCAGCCCTGGCCATGGCTCTCACCGATGGTGGATGGCCATGCAGGTCACGTGCCCTGGTGCTTACCGTTGGTGGATGGCTGTGTAGGCCACTTTGGCCCAGGTGTTGAAGAAGTTCACCCTCTGGATGAGGTTGCTCACCCAGAAGCTCAGGGGCTTGCAGGACTTGTAGGCGTTCTTCTGCAGATTGAGAAAGAGAGGCACATCGTTTCTGTAAATCTGTATAGAGGTCTTGAGGCGCATTTCTGCCAGGGAGAAATACCTTGGCAGGAGATGCCATTTTTCAGCTGTAAAAACAGTGATAAGCCTGAAAATTAGTACCAAGGAACTCACACCACCCTAATTGAATGTGCCTGTCCTGGCTACAAGCTCTCGTCACTCTTAAACCTTTGCCTCTCGCCTTCCTCTTCTTTCGGGGACATTGTGTTCATGGGGTCTCTGGGTTTTATCCACTTGAACTCCCTAGCCTTCCTGGTGTGCGTTCCCATCCTTTTCCTTCCAGCCCAGCAGAGCTGGCCTGACCTCTTGACCTTCTGGGGTGTTACCTCTGCATGCAATCTCCACTGTCCATTGTCAACTCCTGCTCATAACAGGTCCCCAGATGTCAAGGGGAAGAGGGAGTGGGGTTTGCAGTCCGCAGCTGCCTCTGTCTTCTGTTTACTACAGGTGTCTTGTGAGGACATCCTGGCCTCCAGTCCCCTCATCTATCCTCATTAGAAGTCACCTGCTCTGGACTTGGTCCCACCCCACTCCGGGGCACCCATCTGTCTTCTGGACTTTGACTACTAGTTCACTAGCTTCTCTCTTGGAGGTGAATCTGCTGCCCGACTCCTTCCAGCCTTTTGCTGGAGTGAGGAGCAGGCTGACAGCATGAAGTCTTGCCTGGAGTTCTCTTACCTAACTGTTCTCAGTAGCTTCACTCTCAAGTCCCCCTAGCTCTACGCACTTCCCGTAACCATCTTGCCACTCATCCAGTTAGCTCAGCTTAGATGTGTCAGGCAGACACACAGCTACTCAGCCTTTTGCAGCTGTGTTGCAGCTTCCCAACGCAGTGGCACAACAAGCCAGAAATCCACAGTTATTGCACCTACAGTAACAAGCCAGCCTCCAGTCCCACCATGCTCCACATGTGAAATCTACAAATGCTACATTTCAATTTTTCACTCATTTATATTCAGTTTTTAAAGAATTAGTTATCACTGATGCCTTTTAACTTCTTTTTTGTGTTTTCTTTTTTTTTCTTTTTCTTTTTTTGTTTTTTGTTTTTTTTGTTTTTTTCGAGACAGGGTTTCTCTGTATAGCCCTGGCTGTCCTGGAACTCACTTGGTAGACCAGGCTGGCCTCGAACTCAGAAATCCGCCTGCCTCTGCCGCCCGAGTGCTGGGATTAAAGGCCTGCGCCACCAGGCCTGGCTCTTGTGTTTTCTACACAGGGTTTTTGTTTGTTTGTTTAAAGTATTATATTGATCTACAATTCACATAACCACACAATTACTTATTTGGGGTATATATTCATTGTCATTAGATGTATTTACTGAGTTGGACAACCAATACTGCAGTCATCTCTAGCACGTTTTCACTACCAAACCAAACCAAAGCAAACAATCAACCTTCTCCCCCCCCCCCCCCTTCTCTGTTGTGGCTTCATTGTCTGCCACCTGAAGCTGGAAGCAGCCACTACGGTATGGGTTTGTATGTTATGGACTTCTCCTTTAAGTGATGGCCTTTCATGATGACCTTCCTGGGTTCTGCGGCAGAGCTGAGGTTTTCAGGGTTTACCCAGGTAGCAGTTGTCAGTACTGTTTATTTATTGGTGGCAGTCATTTGTAATAACTTCCTGTTCCCTAAAAATATGTAGCTTATGGTATTTGTAAACATTTAAAGTTTTATACTAACTATGAATGAGAGAGAATAGAACAGTGGACTGAAATACTACAGAATATAACATGCAAGCCAATGCCTTTCTCTACACAAGGACCATCAGGACGCCACTTAAGGTAACTACCGAGATCTGCCTTCCTGCTATGCCATCTGTGTTTCTTACAGTTAGAACACATGCACTTTTACATTCAAGCATATGCCTCCACATTCTTCTGAAGCTTTCAAAGCTCTGCCAAGACCCTATGGGGCCTTTGACCTGTGTGCGCACACCTCATCTTGTGGCCAGACCTTAGTCCAGGTAACCAGATTCCTCTTCGTGTATCTCCTGGCTGTTTCCAGATTGATACCTTAAAGCTTCGTGGTAAACAACTCAGAGATAAATTTGGGTGGACTTGCTACATTGCTGTCTAATTGGTTGTGTTTGCTCACATTTGTACCCAGAGTAGATTAACACAATGGTTGCCACCGTCTCCTCAAGTGGGACAGTCAGCTCAGTCAGTGTGGAGCACTGACATTTATCTCCGGCAAGAGGCAAACAAACATGGTTGCTTACCTGCCACAGCATGGGCACTCTGGCCCGAATGAAAGAGTCGTATGTCTCCTCCAGGTCCGAAGTGAGGATGCTCTCACCCTTTATAGCGAGTTGAAGACTCTTTAAGGATTTATGTATGACAGATAATAACTTATTGAAACGTTCTATTTCTTTTTTCAGAAAAGGTATCAAGACAGAGTGGATAAGAGGATCATATCCTGAATTAAAAAGAGAGAGAGAGAGAGAGAGAATGTGATGTTTACAGGGGGAAGGAGGTTTGTCTGAGGTATGCGGGCTTCCAAGTTGGAAGAAGTCCATGCATTTCATTGCGGCTGGTAGACATTTTCTAGAGAAGTCAAGATAACAAATATTTTAGGGTTTTTTTTTTTTTTTTTTGATCAACCATACTGCTTGTTACCATGTCTCATAATAAGTATGTCACCCTACCTAATTGCAAGTCAGTAAGCAGGTGATATGTCTCCAGAAAGTTTTAGCCAATCATGGTGGCACAAGATTTTAGAACCTGGGAGGCAGAGGCAGGTGGATCTCTTGAGTTTCAGGACAGGGCTCCTTAGTGAGATCCTATCTTTGCTATGTTTGTTTGTTTGTTTGTTTGTTTTAACACTTGCCAACAGAACTGAAGGCTGGATTCAGCATTCCGGGAGATGCCCCTTCAGAGACCCTCTTGTACGAATGCCAGCACACACACTTACGCTGAGACCATGGTAGTGACTAGGGCAGTCTCATGGAACCACTGTCCATTATACATCATCACCAACTGCACGTCTGCATTTTGGTAAACTGTTGCTCAACATTTGGCTCCAAAATGAATTTTGGAAAGAGACTATAGGGCTGGAGGGTTGGTTCAGTGGTTAAGAGCATGTACTGTTCTTTGCTCTTGCAGAGGACCTAAATTTGACTTCCAGTACCCACATCATGATTAACAACCGGCTGTAACTCTAGCTTGAAGGCATCTGATATCTCTTGGCGTCTCTGGACACGTGTGCTCAAGTATATGCCTCACCAGCATACAAACAAAAAATTAAAAAATATGGTTAAGAAAGGGAAAGTGGAATTTAGACAAAGGAATTGTGGATGTTAAAAATTTAACTTGGAAATGTCTCCCAATACAGGCATTTATCTCCTTAAGAGCTGGGACTGGGTCTTACCTCACCTCTATCAAGAGACGTCCCCCTCTAAATCGTACTGCTCTAAGCACCGCCTCAGAGGTCAGAGGGCATGGAGAGCCGCACTGGGACCCCAGTGACCCCAGTGACCCCAGCGGAGCCTGTGTCTGCTGTGGTGGCTGCTGCCTCCCTCTTGGTTTTGGTGCCTCTGGGCACCCTCCTCTGTCAAATACTGCAGCCCCATTTTCCTCTCTGCCACCATCTGGGGAGACACCTGACCCTTCCAAGTGACAGTTGCTCTGTCCCCCTCCAGTGTCAGCATCTCTCCTGGAGAGGCTGCAGCGTGGGAGAAGCCAGGGCTGCTACTCACCTTGAATATTTTCATGAAGCCTCTCCCAAATTGGACTTGACACAATAAAATTGAATGTGCTCTGGCTTCCAGGCCCAGAAACTTCCTCGCTCTCCACGGTCAGGGGCAGCTGTGACATTATGTCAGATAGGACCTCCATTACCAGCTCGTCATTGCTCTGCATGGGCCTGTAAAGGAATTGGGGAGAGTGAGGCACAGACCCAATTCTCTGGGAGTACCATCTGCTTTGGCCCCACAGAAGGTGGGCAGCTTCACGGAGCTCACAGCTGTGATATAGAAGGCCTCAGGGGAGCCAACGGGGCAGGAAATGGGTGAGCTGAGCTGGGACAGTTACACTTTGAGCTCCCTTTGCTCATCAGTATGGGCCAATTTTGTTTTTTAAACTTAACATCTAAGTTTCTTTTTATTTAGCCAAATGAATTTCATCTTTCCAAGGTACCCTGATGCTACCAGTGTGATGTTTTAGCTCAGTAGCACTGCTTCTGGGCCATCTTACACATCTGTCACATCTGTTTGGTCATCATGTTTTGCTTTTGGCTTTTGCTTCAGTTTCTCAGTAGCCATTTAAGGTGTCTTCAAGTAATTTCAAAAGTCAAAAAGCCTTGATTATATTGAATATGACAGGTCTCCCAATGGCACCTCACAGACAAATGAATTTCCATGTTTGACTAATATGACTGGAGGAATCATGGCCTCTAAATGACTGAGGAGACACTATAAAACATGTTTAAGATGCCTGTTAAATGCATTCTGGATGTATAGCTATTTCTTTCAAACTGAACATTCCTTCAAAGAAAGACTCCTTCATATTGAGGAAATGAACTAAACTCAGAAGGCCCATGGAGTAAAGTAAGCACAAGTCTCAGGAAGTTCCTGAAACTTAGAAGATTCACAAGGCTCCCTGCAAACTGATATCAGAATTGACAGTCACTGGGCAGGAGAGACTGATGATCAGGGCAGCCTGCAAGCTTTGGGGAGTTGCCACCTGTATTAGTGGCTCATCTGTGCTCCTGTAAGTGACCCATAACCCATACTCCTGAAAATAACTTCAGTAAACCCACTGGTTCATTAAGCTAGATTTGGGAGGAATTGTTTCTGTTATCTGAGGTGAATAGACATTTGTTTACATCTCTCCAGCAAAAGCGACACAATTCCATTATAATCATACCATCTTTCCCTGCTGTATTGCAGAATGCTAATAGTAGAAAGGGTGTCATCAGGGTCTACAGGATATCCCTCTGCTGCTCTCTGGGAACATGCTTCCTCCTGGGGAATCTGCCTTTCTCTATATGTGCAATTTACCCCTATGAAGCAGGCAGCACATACTTACTTCTAGTGAAGTGGTACTTGAACTGTGTCTATTTTGTGTTAGTAAAGAACACTGAATGATGGATCAAATAGCAAAACCCATGTGTCAAAGCCAGAGAGCATTCTGACTGTTATCTGAATGAGTTGGGATCCAAACTTTATAACAAAAGTTCATCTGTTTGAAAGTGTTTGATCAGGTCTACAAAGAGGAGGCAACATTATTGAAAGGCCTTGACAAGGTGTTTGCGATGATATTCTAATCCTTGATGTTAAAACACTAAAAACAAGGCAGAGGTCACCGGGCTCTTAGGGAGTCCCTGAGACACTGAGTGTCACTGTCTGGACTTAGAGATGAGGAGGGGCACTTGTTGCCTTCCCATCCCAAACTGACATGGCAGAGCTAAGATTTTGACAGAGGCCTGTGAGGCTGACAGGGAGGAGAAAATGAGCCCAGTGTGGTCCAGCTCCTCAGCAAGAATGCTTGGGCTCTCGGGGCAATGTCTTCAAACTCAGAGTGGAGTGACCTTTAAAGGCAGTGCAAGTCTTGAGGGCTAGTTACGGAGCTCTGGTGTGGACACACTTGGTTTCATTTAATAGTCTTAGGGGGAGGAGGTACATGTGTCACACCATTTGGACCATAAAACAGCCTTGGGGGGCACACAGTTGTTTCCACCCGCTTTCAGACAAGGCCACTGAAGCAGCATGACACTGACCACAGAGCAAACAGAACTGTCACTTACATGGGCCTCTGACGACTAGCAAGTTTCTCTTGAGCACACAGCCCTTTCTGTCATTTCAGTGGCTGTCTATTCCTCTGAAGAGCACATGTGCATGTTTCACATTTAAACAAATTAATTTAAATCCAGGTGGGGTGGTGCACACCTTTAATCCCAGCACAAGGTGGGCAGAGGCAGGCCTAGCTCTGTGAGTTTGAGTTCGAGGCTGGCTTGGTCTACAAAGCAAGTTCCAGGACAGCTAGGGCTGTTATACAGAGAAACCCTGTCTTGAAAAACTTAAAAAAAAAAACCAGAAAAGCCAAATCCACATAAAAGACAACTCACCAGGTACAATTCAGTCACCTATCCAACGGATAGTTATTAATGGCCACATGCTTGGCAAATGTGTCGTGTGTGCACATGCACACATGAGAGCAGGTGTGTGCATGCACATGTGTATCATGAACTTGCTTCTGTGATGTGGACAGTGTAGGTTTTTCTACCGTGCAAATTATACTTTTCTCTCTAGATTATACCTGGTAGTTCCCACCCAATAATAGGCCTGGTGTCCTCTTACTTGATCAGGAGGTAGCCTGGGGCATCTTTTGGTTGCATACAGATGAGATTTTCAATGTATTTCTGGGCCTTGATCTCACTGCAGGTGTATGTGGCCTCGGGGTGGATTCCTAGTATTTCTGGAGAGTCGTCATCTGGGAAGGACTGGATAATGTTGATGCAGTCCTTTAAGCTTGCAGAGCTGGGCACTGGCTGGTACATCTGAAAGTTTAACTGCTCTGTTAGTTTTGCATGAGTAAGGCACCTCCTCTAGGTAACACACAGAGTCAGCATCTCCCCATGGACCATTTACGCACAAGGCTCTTCTTAGTTCTATATGGTACAGACACTGGGCACTCGGGACTACACTATTGCAAACTGTAACACACACACCTGTAACTTTCTGGTTGGGAAGGGGTAGACACTTAAAGGCAGTTGCCTTGGTAACATATACACGAGGTAATGGAAGTAAGAGGCCTTCAGTACAATCTACAGAGCCATATGAGGGAGGCCAAGGCCTCAAGTATCAGAAGTGCAGCGACTAGAATGGCTCCACTGGGAGAGGATGAGACTATAGGTAGAGAAGAAGTTAGAGGATTGTGGTGTGCCACTGAAGGAGATTCTGGGATGCCAACCCTGTCCAACTTTGTTTATTGGCTTCCATCAGTAAGAAGCCTCCCCTGTCATGTGTTCCCACTGTGAGGTCCTGTGCTGAAACAGGCCCCAAAGCAGCAGGGTTTACTATGGCCTGAAACCTCTGGGAATACAAGCCAAAAACACACCTTCCCTTCCCAAAACTGTTTGTCTTAAGCATTTTTCAAAAATGTTGGACATCTGTCTAATACAAATATTAAGAACGAGTGACCAGTGACCAGGAGGAGAAACACATTGTTCTGGACAGTCAGTCAGGAGGCCAATGTTAGTGGCTTTCACTGATGACCTAGTGAGGACCACAGGACATGCCAGAGAACAAAGCCACTGGTAAAGGCATTATCAGTGATATAAACTAGGATTTTTTTTTAAAAGATTTATTTATTTATTATATGTAAGTACACTCTAGCTGTCTTCAGACACTCCAGAAGAGGGAGTCAGATCTTGTTACAGATGGTTATGAGCCACCATGTGGTTGCTGGGATTTGAACTCTGGACCTTCGGAAGAGCAGTCGGGTGCTCTTACCCACTGAGCCATCTCACCAGCCCATAAACTAAGATTATTACACCGAGTAGGAGGGACTAATGAGTTGCAATGATCATAAAAATTTCAGAGTTTTAAAGTAATTAATTGTAATGAAAGATTTCAGGATATATATTTTTGTTTATGTGGTATGTTGCAATAAAATACAACCTATAACATATAACACACAAACACCCACACACATATGTATGTATGTCACTGAATCTCCTGTTCATTTACACACAGTCAGTGTGACAGTCTGCATACAGAAGACAAACATGGCTACATTTACCAAGCAATTTTAAAGCATTTTCAAGGGTAATTTTAGCTTAGGAACTGACTTGAGAATCTAAACTTAATTTAAACATTTAAAAGCAAACAGAAGCTTTGAGTACCCAATAAGAAATATGCACGTTGGCTGGCATGCACCAGGTAGTCCGTAAACGCTGCTGTTAATACATTGTTTTTTGGTGCCTTACAAATGAGTTTCTCTCAACTGTCACTTTGTTCATCTCTCTGTATTCTCAAGACTCTGGGCAGATGACCTGGGTTTGACCTCTACTTCTTTTGATGACACCAGGGCTCAGGTCTTTCCCATCTCCTGATGTCCACTTACCTCTCCAGCCCCACCCCAAGGGTCAGAGGTCACAGATTATTTCCCCTGTAGCAAACATTTGATGGAGCTTAACTGCAGGTCTCTAACCTGGATCTCTGTGCACAAGGTAGAGGCCTGCATGAAGGACGAGCTAAGGAGGTGAGGAGAGGGAACGGAGAGGAGCCTCAGGTGCTTGTGGTCAGGACACGTGTCTTGTGTGCCCGCCTCCCACATACTAGTGGTGTGTGCTCTCTACCCTGGGGCCCTCGGCTTCCCTGCCTGCAAGCTGGGCAAACAGAAGCTTTGCCAGCCAGTGAGAAACGTGTTGTCTGCCGTGGACTCAGTGGTCTGTCTGGGTGATGTTTGCGTCTGCTTCTGTGTGCTTTATGGACAGCGCTCGAGGTCTTCAGAGGGTACGCACCATCTCTACCATTCCTTTCACTCATTGCCTGGCACTTAATAGAATAGTGGGAAACTGGTTTTGTAATACCATTCTGAAAGTTAATGAAAGCCACTAATCATCAAAATTTGCTTGGAGATATAAAGAATGTAACAACCCCCCCCCCTTAGAAATAATTAAGAAGAGATATT
>NC_034594.1:153977384-153980145 GCF_900095145.1 Mus pahari | reverse complement strand
TGTAGACCAGGCTGGCCTCGAACTCAGAAATCTGCCTGCCTCTGCCTCCCAAGTGCTGGGATTAAAGGCGTGTGCCACTATGCCTGACTATGGCCGCTGCTTTAACAGATGCGAAGGGCAGTGAATGTCAGGGCCCAGAAGGATGCAGAGGGAAATGCCTATCCTCCTCCTCCCTAATGACCTTAATGTGATCTTGCATACACAGGTGGGATCCCAGGCTCTTCCTCCTCCTCCCTAGCTGCTCCTCCCCAGCTGCCCCTCCCACTGCCCTCAGCTCTTTTGGTGCCTCTGTCACTTTCTGGCTTCCTGACTTTCTGACTCTCACAGGCGCTGAGGGTACACACAGTGACCCTCAGCTGTATTTGTTCAGAGGCCACCGCTGTTCCTGCTTCCGCCATGTGAATCCCGGTGCTCTCAGCCCTGAAACCCATGGAGATGCGACTCCACTGTGGGCTCTCTGTCATCCGTACATTCAACTAAGCACCCCAATCAAAACAAAGGCGTCTGTAGTGAGTGCGTGCGGCCATTCTCCAGATCACTACTCTAAACAAGATAGCATGGTGGTTTACACAGCACCTGGGCTATATCTGGATGTCCATGCTTTAAAGTACACAGGATGCTGCCTGTAGATGGGATGCAAATGCTATACAACTTTATAGTATAAGAGATGTGGCGGATTTCTGAGTTCGAGGCCAGCCTGGTCTTCAAAGTGAATTCCAGGACAGCCAGGGCTGTACAGAGAAACCCTGCCTCGAAAAAACAAAAACAAAAACAAAAAAGAGATGTGAACATCATCAGACTTCACCATCTCAGAGAATCTTGTAACCAGGCCTCTAAGGAAATCCAAGGCAGGAACTTGCAGTTTTCCATAGCGTTTGCATTTGACTGGGCTTGGACAGGAACACCCTGTGCTCACATTTCCTGGCAGAGCTCCAATGGGCAGCTGTTGTTTATATCCTTGGCCAATCTCAGAAACAATGGGCTTGCTATGTGTATGTAGCTTCTTGTGTAGGAGGAAATGCCTAAAGACCACATGGAAGAATGGAAGACCTGCTTCCCCAGGTGGGATTCACCGATATTTGTAGAATCAAGACTTTTCCTAGAAAATTAAAAAAAAAATTGTTCTGACTTAAAAGTGGATGGGTAATTAAGGGTGCAGCATTCCACACTAGAAGCGGAACTGCAAGAAGATTAACTTGGGGATTTTTTGTTTTGTTTTGTTTTTAAAGTCAGCGTTACTCTGTGTAGCCCTAGTTGTCCTGTACCTCGATCTGACCAGACTAGCCCCGATCTCAAAGATCTGCCTGCTTCTGTCTCCTGAGATCAAAGGCATGCACACTACTGCCCAGCAACTTAGAAAAAGTTTAAGGAGACATTATTGCCTACTTCTTTTATTAGCAATAGGGAGAACATCCTGCCAATACAAGGTACTATTAGCACAATATAAGGTACTATTAAAAAGATAATTTTAAAAAGCCCAGCCGCCAGGTGGCGGTGGCACATGTCTTTAATCCCAGCACTCAGGAGGCAGAAGGTGGCAGATCTCTGTGAGTTCAAGGTCTACAGAGCAAGTTCCAGGACAGCCCAGGATATGCAGAGAGACCCTGTCTTGAAAAACCAAAAAGTCAGGCCAGTGGGGTTCAGTGTTGTCCCTCTTGCTTTGAATAAGAACACTGAGAGATGGTTTGTTTGTTTGTTTTTCAAGACAGGGTTTCTCTGTATGGCTCTGGCTGTCCTGGAACTCACTTTGTAGACCAGGCTGGCCTCTAACTCAGAAATCTGCCTGCCTCTGCCTCCCAGGTGCTGGGATTAAAGGTGTGCGCCAACACTGCCTGGCGAGATACTCATTTCTTACCTCGTTGCTAGAGAAACTGTAGTCATCCTTCAGCATTTCAGGATTGAAGAATTTGTAGAAAAGAGTCTTCAGGCACCGCATGTCCCATTCATCAACCACCCGGCCACCAAAGGTCACTTCTGAGATCAGGTAATCCACCTCCTTCCATGGAACTTCTGACTTACCAGAGAGGACATTTCCCAGTACCTTTAAGGACACCTGTGGAAAGCCCCCGACCCCCGTGCTTTGTTATTTCTCCATGTGTTTTTAGCTTAACTGGCACTTTACTTGACACCAACAACTCTCACATGGCCAGTTTCTCTCTCCTCTAGTCTCAACTACTTAGGGGACTGAGGCAGGAGATTTACAAGTTCAAGGCCAATTCAGGCAACATAGTAAGACTCTGACTCAATAGAAGAGGACTGGGGGAGCCAAAGAGATGGCTCAGTGATGAGGAGCACTGGATGCTTTTCCAGAGGATGTGGGTCCCATTTTCAGCACCTGCATGGTGGCTTATAACTGTCTGTTACTCTAGTTCAGGGGGTTCTGATCCAGAGGCACAGACATGGGCAATGCACCCTATTCATAAAATTATAATAATAAAAATGGTTCTGGGGCTGTAGCTTAGTGGTAGAATACCTGCCTAGTACGTGTGAGGCTCTAGGGTCTAGGAAACCAATCCTGGAAGGAAAACTAACCAACCAACCAACCAACCAACCAACCAACTCAACCCAACCCAACCAACCAACCCAACCAACCCAACCCAACCAAACCAACCAACCAAATATGACCAGAGAGGAATAAAATATCAGGGTGTATGTTTTTCTCCACCAGTGACTGTGCTGCTGTGGAGCGATATCCTCTGTAATTATGGCTGCTGCTTTTTGTTTTTGTTTTGTTTTGTTTTGTTTTTTTGTTTTTTTTTTT